>NC_028454.1:21904997-21990489 GCF_000263155.2 Setaria italica
GTTAGCATGAAGATGACCAAGGCCACCCCTTCGAACTCCAATTACCCGTTCCACCCTGTTTGGACCAAATGGTCAAAAAGACTAGAGCAGTGACTCTAGAATCTATTCCTGTTGTTAATGAATTCTTAGATGTATTTCCAGAAGATTTGCCTGGGTTACCGCCTGATAGAGCGGTAGAATTCACTATTGAATTAGAACCCGGCACTGCTCCTATCTCTAGAAGACCGTATCGAATGCCACCTAAAGAGCTAGCAGAATTAAAAACACAACTCCAAGAATTGTTGGATAAGGGTTTTGTCCGACCCAGTACTTCACCGTGGGGTTGCCCAGCTCTCTTTGTTAAAAAGAAGGATGGTACCTTGAGGCTATGTGTGGATTACCGTCCCTTGAATGCGGTAACCATCAAAAACAAGTATCCACTACCACGGATTGACTTGTTGTTCGACCAGTTGTCTGGAGCTAAGGTCTTTTCAAAAATCGACCTTCGGTCAGGGTACCACCAGATTAAGATAAAACCCGAGGACATACCAAAAACAGCCTTTCCCACCCGATATGGACTATATGAGTATTTGGTTATGTCTTTCGGATTGACAAATGCCCCAGCGCATTTTATGTATCTCATGAATTCAGTATTCATGCCAGAACTGGACAAATTTGTGGTTGTCTTTATAGACGATATCCTTGTCTTTTCTAAATATGAAGAGGAACATGCGCAACATTTGCGCATTGTTCTAAATAGACTCCGGGAACACCAGTTATATGCCAAATTTAGTAAGTGTGAATTTTGGTTGAAGAAAGTTCCATTCCTTGGGCATATACTGTCCGAAAAAGGAATTGAAGTAGATCCCGGAAAAGTCAAGGATATATTGGATTGGAAATCACCCACTTCTGTTCATGAAGTAAGAAGCTTCTTGGGAATGGCAGGTTATTACCATAGGTTCATTCCCAATTTCTCTAAAGTTTCTAAGCCAATTACCGAGTTATTAAAGAAGGATACAAAGTTTGAATGGAAACCTGAGTGTGAAGAATCATTTCAAATCTTGAAGAAGTTATTGACTACGGCCCCAGTGTTAGCTCAACCTGATATAGAGAAACCCTTTGATGTATACTGCGATGCCTCAGGAACAGGCATCGGGTGTGTTCTAATGCAAGAAGGCAGGGTTATTGCTTATGCTTCTCGCCAGTTGAAACGTCATGAAGAGCATTACCCTACTCATGACTTAGAGCTTGCTGCCGTAGTGCATGCACTAAAGATATGGCGACACTATCTTTTAGGTAGTGAATGTCGTATCTTTACTGACCACAAGAGCTTGAAGTATATATTCACTCAGATGGACTTGAATATGAGGCAAAGGCGGTGGCTCGAGCTGATTAAAGATTATAAACTAGAAATTCATTACCATCCTGGTAAAGCTAACGTGGTGGCCGACGCCTTAAGCAGAAAGGCCCAATGCCACTGCACGACCATCCAGTCTAACTTGAAGACCCTGTGCGAAGAAATGGGAGAATTAAGTTTGGAAATAGTAAAACAAGGTACCCTCCAGAATGTTATGATTCAAGATACCCTAAAAGAAAGAATCATAACAGCCCAAACAGAAGACCCATGGATTAAAGTACTTTATCAGCAAAAAGCCGAGGGGAAGATTCCTGAACTTCATCAAGAAGAAGACGGAGGACTATATTTCAAGAACCGGATAGTAGTTCCGGAGGATAAAAACCTGAGAAGAATAATTCTAGAAGAAGCACATTCATCCAAATTCTCCATTCATCCCGGAACCAATAAAATATACCAAGATTTAAAGCAAAGATTTTGGTGGGCCAAAATGAAACCGGAAATTGCAAGATATGTATCAGAATGTGACACTTGCCAAAGAGTTAAACCCATATTACAGAAGTCGGCAGGTCTGTTACAACCCTCAGAGATTCCCGTCTGGAAATGGGAAGATATTTCTATGGATTTCATAGTAGGATTACCGACCACTTCAAAGGGGTATGATTCCATTTGGGTTATTGTCGACCGCCTTACTAAATCAGCTCACTTTATTCCAGTTAAGACTAAATACCAGGTGTCGACATATGCCAAACTCTATATAACCCGGATTGTATCCTTGCACGGAGTGCCAAAAACTATTATTTCCGATCGAGGTTCCCAGTTTGTTTCCAGATTCTAGGAGCAACTGCAAAAGGACATGGGTACTACCCTCATTAGAAGTTCTGCTTATCATCCTCAAACTGGAGGACAGACAGAAAGGGTTAATCAAATTTTGGAAGATATGTTAAGAGCATGTGTCCTTACTTTCTCTAAGCTATGGGACGAATGTTTACCCCTAGCCGAGTTCTCCTATAATAATAGCTATCAAGCTAGCATTAAGATGGCACCATTCGAAGCCTTGTATGGTCGAAGATGCTGAACTCCTCTAAATTGGTCAGGAGTAGGAGAAAGGACACATCTAGGATCAGACTTGGTTATGGAAACCGAGGAGAAGGTCCAAAAAATTCGCAAGCACTTGGAAATAGCTCAATCCTGGCAGAAGAGTTATTCAGACAAAAGAAGACGGTTCTTGGAATTTTCTGTCAGAGATTTTGTATACTTAAAGGTATCCCCAATGAAAGGCGTACAGCGCTTTGGAGTAAAAGGTAAGCTAGCCCCGAGATACATTGGTCCCTATGAAATTCTGGAACAAAAGGGTCCCGTGGCATATAAGTTGTCATTGCCTGATCAACTTGCTTCTATACATGACGTATTCCATGTATCTCAGCTTAAGAAATGCCTAAGAGTTCCCGAAGAAATTTTAGAGGATCCGGAAATTGAGCTCGAACCGGATCTAACATATGAGGAGAAACCTATTAAAATTCTGGATCAAAAGACACGCGATACCCGAACTCGGAGTATCACGTTTTATAAAGTGCAATGGAAAAATCATACTCCGGACGAAGCTACTTGGGAAAAAGTGGAAGACCTAGAGTTTAAATATCCAGAGTTATTTGAAACCGTCAGGGACAGATGAACAAGGACCACCACCCCACTATCCTTGTACAGAAAGAGAAAGAGTAAATGACCTGACGCAGTTTCCTTTCCATTCCAAAAACCAAGGATTTAACCCCAGGAATCTCGGGACGAGATTCTGTTAAGGGGGAGAGGCTGTAATAAGTGCCATTTAAAATCAAATAGTGACCCTGAAAAATTCAGAAGGAGATCCAAAAGAAAAAGAAGAAAAATGGCAAAAAGGTCAAATTCGGCAAAATTTTGACCGAAATTTGAATTTCAAATTTGAAATTCAGAAAAATTTGTCAAAAGTGTGGAATACAAGTGTAAGAATATTTAGGACTGAAGGATCAAAAATTTGGAGTTAAGCTAGTGCTAAATCTCTCAGAAGAATCAGAGAAAGAAAAAGAAAAGAAAACTGCCGTTTACTGTTCATCGTCCGAAAATAGAGTTCCAGGAAAACAGCTTTAGAGTCTGTTTTGGAAATTGAATTCTGGAAAAATTTGCAAATAAGTGCATCAAGACAACTACACTATATTGAAGTGTGAACCTTGGACTACAAGATCTGGGTGTTGTTGGCCAGGATCAATAACCAGAAGGAAGTCAAATTCAAGCTCAAAGTCAGCACAAACTCACAAGTAACTGAAAACTCTGAATTTTTCTAAGTCTAGACAGCAGCAAGGCAATAACTTGGAGCTTGAATTCAGAACCATTTAAATCAAAAAGGGTACTCGTTCTTGAGCAAAATGGAACAATGGGACAATGTAGAGTATGTTTGAGGTGAAGTTGGACTAAGGGCAGAAGAATTTGATCATGAAATCAAGTCATTAAGGGAGCTCCATGGTACTGACGACGACTGACGAAACTGAATAAAGGATTCAGTGCAATTCAGAAGAACTCGAGAAAACAATCCAAATTCCATCAAATTCGATGCTTATCTCAAACCGACACCAAAATAAAAGATGGTAGTCTTGAGTTTATCTCCAAGTTTGGTTAAAGCACGAGAGGCCGTCGGATCAAGGATCAGCCGCTAGCCGTTTCTGAAGATCACGGGCGGGAGAAGCATTGACAGAAACTGCAGACGTGTCGCCGCCGCCGTCGTCGGTCGTCCGCCAGCACGGCTAAGCTAGGCCACCTCCTCGCCACATACGCCTACGGGTAGACCACGGTGGCAGCCATGCGAGGGGTAAACGCTTGAATATCTACCGCTCCCGCGCCGCCGTTTCACCGCCGCTCTTTTTACCACCACCCGTGCCTCTTCTGCCAGACACCGCCGCCAAGCAAAATTCCACCTCCACGCCGCCGCTCCCGTCGATTCCTTCCGTCCACACCTCCGCCTACACCCCACCAGTAGCCCTACCAACTTGTTGCCCAGCTTCCTCGCCGTGACACCTTGTATCGCCGCCGCTTCTGTCCGCCGCCGTCGCACCACCCGCTCTCGGTGAGAACCCCCTCGCGCTGTCTCTCTTCCTTCTTGAGCAGTTGTAGTCGAGTCCTTAGGGTCCTAGGATGGTGTCGGGGTAGTCGTTTGAGTAGGATGTGCCATAGTCGCGAGTAGCCACGGCCGGCCGAGGGAATCTCCGCCCGTCGCCGTGGAGGAGGTAGCTCCGGTCGTCCCCAGGGGAGCTGTCGCCGCGCGCGAGGTCGTGTAGGGTTAGGGTTGGTGTCGTCGTCAAGACCCGCCGCCGGGAGGGCGCCGGCCGGCGAGCCGCGCTGCCCCCTGTTCCGGTCGCGCTTTTGGCGGGAGGAGGAAGAAGGTGCTGTGCACCGGGCCCGCATGTCAGTAAGAGAGAAGGGGAGGAAGGCGCGGGCCAGAGCGGTGCGGCCGTCTTGGGCCGGCGTGTTGAGGCCCAGTGGCGCGCGCAGGTGATCCGAAGAGAAGAGGCCGGAAGCCCAGAGCAGCGACGCAGGCCGGCGTCGCGTGAGAAAGGAAGGAAAAGAAAAAGGGGCCGTGGGCCGGTGCTGGGCTACCAGGAGAGAGGGAAGAGGAAATCGGCCCGCGAGGCCCGTCGGGAGGAGGTTAAGGCCGGCGGGTAGATTGAACAGGAAGGTGGGGTCCGCGCCATGGGGGCCCAGTGTTCGCGAGTGAGGGTAGAGTGTGGGTGAGTGAGAAAAGTTTTCCGGGGGAATTTCGGGGAAAAATTAGATTTCTTTAGCAGAATAATTCGTTTAAATTCGTTCTACACCATTTTAATCACAGAAATTTGTAGAAGTGTCCAAAATTAGTGAAACCAATTTTGTTAGGCTTGTTTTATTTTCCTTTATGCATTAAATTTTTTACACCCTAGGAAAATAATAAAAATTTGGGTATTTATTTACTGCCTTCCTTTTGAGGTAATTAAATAAATACTTAATATTTATAAAATGTATAAAATATGAATAACACTTTATTAATCACAAATAATTCTTAACTCATAGGAAATTAGATTTTCAAGTTAGAAATTATTTACCACCTTTATCAAAAATTAAAAGCTATGGGAAGGGTTAAATAAGAAAAATAAAAATATAGGTTAATTTTTTTAGATTTCTTTTATGTGTTGACTTACAACTTATTCATGATAAGTCGTATAGTCGTTGTTGGCTTGCAACTTTATCATGAGGGAAAGTTGTATAGTTGGTTATTTAAAAAGTTTGCATTCTAACCCCTGCATGTATGTACCGTAGATCCCGAAGCGCCAGAAGAGGATTACTGGGAATTTTCAGAAGGACCTTTGGAGTCCGAGGAGGTGTTTGAATTTGTCCCCTGTGAAGCGAATCTGTCGGCGTCTGCTAATCTTTTTAACGATCAAGGCAAGCCCCGGTGCATTTATACCTATCTATTTTGGAGTCGTTATTTCATGTGACTAGTTATAGGTTAATTGGTTATTGTATGCACTAGGTCTAGGAGTTGGATGAAACCTATTCTGGTGTATGATCATGCCTTGAATTAAGGACATCTTTGCCACTTGTTCAAATCCTAGAAACTACCCAAGTCTAGAATTGCTTACTCGCTTACATGCTTGGTTTACCAACCTTAGGGAAAACTCTTGATCATACATGCTGTTTAGGAAAGATAGTTTGAAGTATAGAACCAGACAGAAGCTAGAGATGTAGTTCTGTCTGCTTATTAATCTGCTTGAGGACCGGGCCGTGTCTTAACTGTTGATCAAGTGATAACATCTGATCACTTACTGGGTATGGGACCAGTAAAGCCCAGTAGGTTAGTAAATTCTATGATCAGGAATGCTTCGTACCCGCATTTGACGTGCTGGAGATTGGCAGGGGTGTAGCCTGAAACTCACATGGGGATCAGGCCAGACGTGGGGTCCCATGTGGGGGTGCATCCCTGGGTCCGGGTAGTTGTGTTCCTAATCATTGACTTTACTAATCGAGAGGTTGCTAGTACGACCTGGACAGTCGTATAATGCTGGTGATCAGGGTACTCTCCTGCAGGATGTAAATTGATCCGGATCGCCGCAATTCTCGGTTATGAATGCACTTGATCACTGTTGAGCTTCGTAGCATGAACTCATGTCATATAAAATTTTCTGTTGCCAAGTACTGTATGAATCAACAGCTGTGATTGCTTTTACTTTTGTTACCATCTAGAATGGTTAGGTAACAACTTAACTAAACTAAAAGACAAAACTAAGGCCTCACTCGTAGTAAGCTTTTCGGCAAAAACTGTGTCAACCAAGCACACCTAAAGGCTGACATGCATTCCACAGAAAAACTATTATATTGGTTAGTCGGGTAAGACTTGCTGAGTACCCCGTACTCAGGGTTTTCCCCTTGTGGTTATCTTTCAGAAGCTACCCAAGAAGCTGTCGAGGAGGAGACCTCGAAGACCTAGAGTATTGACCTAAGTCTCTCAATACTCTAGAAAACCGTTATCGACGCATCTTCTCCTAAACTACTTATGTTTAATCTTAGAGCTTGTCTAACTATGCATCACTAAGTTTGTTTCAACTTGAAGTCTTGTAATAACTCGTACCTCTTAATTACGTATGTAAAAATGTAATGTTTGTTGATATTATCCCATCGCGGATACTATCCTGATGTATGGTGATGAAACACGCCGTGGATCTTTCGAGGAGTCCTAGGGACACTCGACGGACTACCGGACTTATGCTGTTTTAGGTGCGTTTCGGATAATTGCTGCTCCGACAGCGATTAGGCGCACTTAAACCAGCTTAAGTTGGGCGGTTCCGCCACAGGGGGCGCCCTAGGGTTTACACCTTTTTGGCGAAACACACCTGCCGCGCCTCCCACACCCTCGCTTGTTGCAACTCGCGGATCTAGCAGTCCAGCTTGCGACGCTTCCTCCCTGCACGTGTGGATACCTTGGAGATGTCGCGCCTGCAACACTTGGACGAGCCGCCGACGAGCCGCCGACGAGCCGCCGACGAGCCACGACGAGCCGCGGCACGGGAGGCGATCTTGCTGCACGTGGATGAGCTGCTGAGGAGCTGCTGGACGTTGACGTGATCGACTACGTACGACTACGTTGATCGACTACGTACGACTACGTGATCGTCTTCACTGCATCGACGCATATCTACATCTTCCGCACCAGTAGTGCATCGAGTGGTAATCCCGTGATCCTTATACGACAGTTCTTCCTGGTTTTACGCGGTAGAAATTTTGATTTGCGCTAGTGTAGCCTACCTCGTATCACAACAGTGGTATCAGAGCCGTAGCTATTTAGTTTTGGATTCGGGATGTGTGCATATGGAGATATGCGAGTTTTCCGTTTGATCTATGTCCTGGTTTTGTGCCCTTGCTGCAATGGTAGTGTAACGACATACTCCTACCGGTCGGTTTCCGCCATCGGAGTTAAGTGATACACGTAAATTCAGTTGCAGTGAGTGAAGATCAATATGATTGGTCGAATCGAAATCCAGGGTCATACGCCAGGTGCATTAGATGTGCAGTAGTAGATGAGATCTACTGCCGGGGTCGGGATTTTTGCCGTATGCGTATGCTTCGGTAAATCAGCCGTAACTTTTCGGTACGATCTCGGATCGGGGCGAATTTTATATAAAAATTGATCTACAGAAAAAGTTACACATGAAATTCAACGGCTTTGCTGTTTTTGGCGAAATTAGATTTCCCAAATTCGGCTTGGAAGATGGAGTTTCGGGCGTCCGAAGTTTGGAACGTTAGGACGCCTAACTCTGTTTTGCAGGATGTATGTATGTATCTTGTGATCAGTATGGCCCCCTTGTGTATGTGATGCATGTGTGTAACTCATTCGTGACCTGCGTGTCACGCGTACGGCAACACAGCAGGAGCCATATGTGTTGTCACTTTAATGTATTTAATGGTCTGCGTACCAATCTGTGATGATCCAAGCAACTATGTAATCTTCATTACTAGCTCCTTTACTAGCTATTAGGCGTAATAGCATGTTCTAGTTTTTGGAGGACTCATCACCAGGAGGATGGCGCACATGGAACATGGAGATGGAGATCACCATGGTGAACATGATCTATGGAGATGGAGATCACCATATGAAAACGGGCCATACTGTGTCACAACTGTGTGAATGCTATTCTATTTATGTTTTACTTTTTGCATGCTGTGATGTAAGAAGTAGAACGATCCCTCACAAAGTTTAAGTTAGTATGCCCTCCCAACTAAAACTTGCACCATCCCATGTCTTGTACAATTAGTGGTGGGTCTATGAAATTAGGGTACCACTAGTTTTCCTTGACTAGACGGGTTTGTGTCGGACACTTACACGCATAAGGGTTGGTTTGCTTAACAAGGTTATCTTAACGATTAAGGACCTTGGGGCATAAAGGTTGGGCGCTGAGACATGGAGATGTCACCTAACAACAGGAGTCATATGTGATATGATTAGCAAAAGTTGCTTACCGATCTACCTTGTTTGCTAGCGGTGATTGTAAAGCTCACTAGTAAACTTGTTAGTTGTGGATCCTGAATCACTAAGTATCAATAGAGGGATATTGATTTTAGTGGGAGTAGATTCTGTTAAAATAGTTTAATATGATTTATTCTATCATGGATACGTTTGTCTTAGTGTATTTTGCATTACTTTTGTTGTAGATTAAATGGCACCTAGCAGCACTACACCGTTTGCTTTGCGTTTGGTCCTTGAGAAGGACAAGTTGAATGGAACAAATTACTCAGATTGGATTCGTAACCTGAGAATTGTTCTCAGGGCTGAGAAAAAGGAAGATGTTCTAGACAACCCACTACCAGAAGAATCTGCTGATGATGCACCCGCTGCTGCTAAGAATGCTTACAAGAAAGCATGTGATGCTAACCTCGAAGTAAGCTGCCTTATGCTTGCTTGCATGGAACCCGAGCTGCAGATGCAGTTCGAAACAAACCATGAGGCGCACGATATGATCGTGGCGCTTAGAGACATGTTCCAAACACAGGCCAGGACTGAAAGGTTCAATGTGTCTAAGGCCTTTGTTGAGAGCAAGCTAGTAGAAGGCGCAGCAGTAGGACCACACGTAATCAAGATGGTTGGTTACACTCAACGGTTGGAGAAGCTGGGCTTCCCACTGGGCCAAGAGTTGGCCACTGATTTCATTCTTTCGTCTCTTCCGCCTAGCTATGGGAACTTCATCTCGAACTACCATATGCATGGGACGGAGAAGGGTTTGAATGAGCTGTGTGGCATGCTTAAAACAGCAGAGGCTGACATCAAGAAAAGTGCTAGTACCAGCCATGTGATGGCTATACAGAACAAGCCTAGCTTTAAGAAGAAGGACAATTCTTGGAAGAAGAAGGGCAAGGCTGGAACGTCCAAGCCAAACCCAGCGCCCAAGGTTAAAGCTGGACCTGGACCTGCTCCAGACAAAGAGTGCTTTTACTGTCATGAACTTGGTCACTGGAAGAGAAACTGCAAGCAGTACCTAGCTTCGTTGAAGAATGGCGGAAGTAAGAGTACTTCTACCTCAAGTACGCTTGTTGTTAATGTTATAGACAACATTTTTCTCGCTGATACAATTACTAATTCTTGGGTATTTGATACCGGATCGGTTGCTCATATTTGCAATTCGATGCAGGGAATGATAACAAGTAGAAGCGTGGAAAGACGAGAAGTTGATTTCCGCGTGGGCAATAATGCAAGAGTTGCTGCGTTGACCGTCGGGACGATGCAACTCCACCTCCCGTCAGGATTTATTACGGACCGCGACCTCACCGGTAGCGAGCGGCGGTGTCGCCTGGGAGACCGCAGACCCTACCGCGGAGGTGGCTCCTGCAGCGGCAACTGAAGGAGTGGCACCGCCGCTAGGTACGGGGCAGGGTCTGACCTCTGCTCCGTCCTCTACTTCCTTGGCCAACCCCATGGGACGGGGTGTCGCCCCTGGGGGCCCTCCGACCGGGGTGGTGATAGACCTCGACGACGAGGTGGAGGAGCGTGCGGCTCCGACGGTAGTGGCAGAGACGGGGGCAGTTGCCCCAGCGACCGTGACGGGGACGGCGGTGGCGACGGAGGAGAGAGAGTCCACCCCCGTGGCCACGACGGGGACAGCGGCGGCAGGGGAGGCGAGGATGTCCGCCCCGGTGGCTGCGATGAAGGCAGCAGCGGCGGCGGATATGGGGACATCCGCCCGGGGAGCCACGGCGAAGGCAGCAGTGGAGGTGCCTGCTCCGGAGGCCATGACGGGGGCGGGGACGCCTGCCTTGGTGGCCGTGATGAAGGACGTGGCGGCGACGGGCATGCCCGCTCCAGCAGCCGCGAACCAGGGACGGATCGAGACACGCGTCGGCGTCGACGTCGTCCGCGGCGACCTCAACAAGGATGGCGGCTCTCGTGCCGGGACCGTTGGCGAGGCCGGCGGCATCCGGGGCGACAGTGCCTGCCCCGACGGCGGCGTCGGGGACGGCGGCACCAGTGGCAGCCAGAGCGGCCTCTACCCTTGCCTCGGTTAGTCCCATTCCCAAGGCATGGAGTGGGACTACCCTGCGGTGGATGTCCCACGACGACCCGCATAGGCCCCTCTTCACACTGGATGACGCCGAGGAGTGGGGCAGGTGGCTGGCGGTGCAGGGCAGACTTGCAAACGTCCGCGCTGCCCTATCCTCGGCGATGGGGGAGCTGGACGGCGTCATCATTCCCGGTGGCCAGGTATGATGTTCTCCCTGGCGGTTATTTTTCTCCCGTCGCTTTGTTGCTGAGTATATATCGTCCTGTAGGCCCTCCAGGAGTGCAGCCGAGGGAAGTCCGACTTCCTTCGGACTGAGCGGGAGCTCTACGACAGCTTCTCTATGGAGAAGCAGCGGACCGCGCAGGTTGCCGCCGCCCAGCAAGTCATCAACAACTTGCGAAGGCGCGCGCAGGCGGCGTGCGAGGACGCGCGGCGGGCGGAGGACAAGTTCCTGGCCATCGTTGAGAAGGCTCGCCTCGACCGTGAGGAGTTCCAGGCCGCTGCTGACAAGGCCCGCCTTGATGCCGAGGAGCTCGCACGTCTGAAGGGGGAGCATGAAGCCCTCCAGAAGACCATCGAGCGCATCCGGCGCGAGCTGGAGAAGGCCTGGCAGGACTGGGACTTCGAGGTGGCCCGGAAGAATGAGGATGAGAAGGTGGCGGCCGAGCTTGGGGCGGAGGTCAGTCAGCTCCAAGTGCAAGTGCAAGAGCTTCAGACCTCCGTGGCCCAAGGGCTTGACCGGGAGCGCCAGCTGAAGGCCCAGTCTGAGGGTAAGGCTTTTTTCGTTCCTTTGTTTTCTTGTTGCTTTGTGATGGTTTCTGACTTGGACTTCTACGGACGGTCCTTGCAGATGAGATCGATCGGCTCAGGGAGGTCCTCAATGCTGAGTGCGCTGAGCACGGTAGCCTACGGGACGCGGTCCGCGACGTCTGCGACAGCCTCGGCGTGGTCCAGGGAGAGGGGACCAGCTCGCTAGCGACTCGTGTCCTCGGGACGTACCGGCGGACCCGCGACATCGCTCTGGAGGCACTCCGTGTCGGTGTGAGGCGGGCCTTCGGTGTCTTCGGTTCCTACTATTCCGGCATCAACTTCGCCGGGATGAGTAGGGGGTATGCTGCTGGCTACTCCGAGGCCGAGCTGGATGAGATCGACGCGTCGGTGCTCAACCCAGTGAACGCCTTGGTGAAGCTTCTGGAGGATGAGGCCGTCCCGCCCGAAGATCCCAAGACGAGTTAGCTGTACCGGGCTGGTGCCCCAGATGTAAATACATTAGTTTTGATTTTGAACTTGTTTTTGTAATGGTCACAGAGGCCTTTTCTATGAATTGTCGAAAAAAGTTTTCAATCCTCTTTCTTGTTTTTTGGATTTGGAAAGTTTAGAGCGCGGGTCGGGCGTGTCAGTAAGCATTGATGGGCGAAGGTACCGTAGCCGCTGGGGCGTAGGCTTTTTCGCAGTCCGATTAGTCTTGCCTGAAAGCCGTTCGCGCACTCTCTCCTTTTCGCGCCCAAAAGTTTAGGAAGAGGGTCAGCTCGGAAAGAAGAGGTGTTTTGAGAAGATGTCAAGTGACTTGGGTCGGAGCCCTTGATAGCCCCCGAGGGATGTGCGGCCTTGAGGCAGAGCCAGGGTCGGATAACCCTGGGTTCGATATGAAACTTGAACGAAATTGACTCAAAATTCCTTTTTCGTTAAATTGACGATTTATAGAGGTGTTTATGTATAGAGTTTGGAAACAAAAACTAAGGGTAGAAGCATCTTAGCTATTCTATGTTCCAAGCGTTTCTGAAGATCTGACCGTCAGGGGTCGCCAGCTTGTACGTGCCTGGACGCAGTACTTGTGCGACGATGAAGGGACCTTCCCATGGAGGGGTCAGCTTGTGCCGACCTCTGTTGTCCTGGACGAGGCGGAGCACCAGGTCGCCGACGTTGAAGGCTCGGCCTTGCACCTTGCGGCTGTGGTAGCGTCGCAAGGCCTTTTGGTACTTGGCCGAGTGCAGCAGGGCCACATCGCGTGCTTTGTCAAGCTGATCTTGTGCGTCTTCGAGTGATGCCTGGTTGCCTTGTTCATCATACGCCTTGACCCTTGGCGACCCGTACTATAGGTCGGTGGGGAGGATTGTCTCGGACCCGTAGACCATGAAGAATGGGGTGAAGCCAGTCGCCCTACTGGGGGTCGTCCTCAAACTCCACAGGACTGCGGGGAGCTCCGCGACCCATCGGCCACCGAACTTTTTGAGGCGGTCAAAGATCCGTGGCTTGAGACCTTGGAGTATCATGCCGTTGGCTCGTTCAACCTGCCGTTCGTGCAGGGATGCGCCATGGCCGACCAGTCCACTCAGATGTGGTGGTCGTCGTAGAACTGGAGGAATTTCTTCCCGGTGAATTGCGTGCCATTGTCTATGATGATGGAGTTGGGGATTCCGAAGCGATGGATGATGTCGGTGAAGAACTGTACCGCCTACTTGGACTTGATTTGTGCGACCGGTCGTGCCTCGATCCACTTGGAAAACTTGTCGACGGCGACAAGAAGGTGGGTGAAGCCCCCGGGCACTTTCTTGAATAGCCCGACAAGGTCCAGCCCCCAGACCACAAATGGCCATGTGATGGGGATGGTCTGGAGTGCCTGTGCAGGCAGATGAGCTTGGCACGTGAAGAATTGGCACCCTTCGCAGGTGCGGACCACGTGGGTGGCGTCGGCGACCACCGTCGACCAGTAGAAGCCCTGCCGGAAAGCGTTTCCAACGAGGGTTCTTGGTGCGGCGTGGTGGCCACAGGCTCTGACGTGGATGTCCTGAATCAGCGCCTTTCCCTGCTTGATCAGGATGCAGCGCTAGAGGATGCCGGTGTGGCTCCGCTTGTAGAGCTCCTGGTCGATGATGACGAACGATTTGGTGCAGCGCGCAATCCTACGTGCCTCCATTTTGTTCTCCAGGAGCGTGTTGCGGACGATGTAGTCGAGGTACGGGGCTCTCCAGTCAGGCGGGGGGTCGGGCCCCGCTGCTGGGTCTGCATCGATCTCCATGACCTCGGGGTTGGAGGGGTCGGCCTCCGAGTCCAGGGCAGGTGAAGCATCGCCGACCATGTCTGGGTCGGCGCCCGAGCCCGGGGCAGGTGGCGCGTTGCTGACCTTTCCTGGGTCGGGGCTTGTGTCTGGGGCAGGTGGCACGTCGCCGACCCTCCCTGGTTACTGGTAACAGATCGAGGGCTTGAACTGGTCGCGAACGAAGACACCGTCGGGTATGGGCTTTCGGTCGGATGCTGCCTTCGCCAGTTCATCAGCCGCCTCGTTGAAATGCCTTGCGACATGGTTGAGCTTTAGTCCGTCGAACTTTTCTTCGAGCTTGCGGACTTCGTTGCAGTAGGCTACCATCTTTGGGTCGTGGCAACTCCACTCCTTCATGACTTGTTCGACGACTAACTGAGAGTCTCCTCGGATATCCAGCCGTCGGATGCCCAGCTCGATGGCGACGCGGAGCCCATTGAGGAGAGCTTCATACTCGGCGACATTATTAGATGCAGGAAAATGGAGGCGGATCATGTACCTTATGCGTACGCCGAGAGGAGAGATGGAGACTAGGCCTGCTCCGGCGCGAGCCTTCATCAACAACCCGTTGAAGTACATCGTCCAGTACTCCTTCTTCTCCGGCGTCTGGATCTTCGTTCACTCCTCTACAAAATCGGCGAGTACCTGGGATTTGATGGCGGTGCGAGGGGCATAGGTGATGCCCTGGTCCATGAGCTCGAGCGCCCACTTCGCAATCTGTCCCGTGGCATCCTGGTTTCGAATCACTTCGCCGAGGGGGAACGACGAGACGACCGTCACCGGGTGGGAGGTGAAGTAGTGGCGCAGCTTCCTCTTCGTGATGAGGATGGTGTAGATGAGCTTCTAGATCTGCGGGTAGTGCACCTTGGACTCGGACAAGACCTCGCTAACGAAGTACACCGGGTGTTGCACCTTGAGGGCGTGACCCTCCTCCTCTCGCTTCACCACCAGAGCTGCGCTAACCACCTGGGTGGTCGCCGCGATGTAGAGCAGGAGGGGCTCCCCGTCGGTTGGCAGGACTAGGATCGGGGCTTTCATCAGGAGGTCCTTGAGCCGGTCAAGCGCCTCTTGGGCCTCGGCGGTCCACTCGAAGCGGTCGGTCTTCTTCAGGAGTTAGTAGAGAGGGAGCCCCCATTCACCGAGATGTGAGATGAAGCGGCTCAGGGCCGCTAGGCATCCCATGACGTGCTGAACTCCCTTTATATTTCGGATCGGCCCCATGTAGCTGATGGCCGCTATCTTCTCCAGATTGGCTTCGATGCCGTGCACGGAGACGATGAAGCCCAGTAGCATGCCCCTCGGAACCCTGAAAACGCACTTTTCAGGATTGAGCTTAATACGCTTGTCTCTCAGCCTTTCGAAGGCTAGCTCGAGGTCAGGGACGAGCTAGTCACCCTTCTTAGACTTGACTACAATATCGTCGACGTAAGCCTCAACAGTTCGCTTGATGAGGTCCCTGAAACACTTAAGCATGCATCGCTAGAACATAGCCCCCACGTTTTTGAGGCCGAACAACATCTTAACGTAGCAATAGGGGCCGAAGGGTGTGATGAAAGAGGTAGCGAGCTGGTCGGACTCTTTCATCATGATTTGATGGTAGCCAGAATACGCGTCAAGGAAGCTAAGGGTTTCGCACCCGGCAGTTGAGTCGACTATCTAATCTATGCGTGGCAAAGGAAATGGATCCTTTGGGCACGCCATGTTAAGACCGGTATAATCAACACACATCCTTCATTTCCTATTCTTTTTTCGTACAAGAACAGGGTTAGCTAGCCACTCAGGGTGGTACACTTCCTTGATGAATCCGGCCACCAAAAATCTTCTGGAGCTCCTCGCCGACGGCCTTGCGCCTCTCCTCGTCGAAGCGGCGAAAACCTTGCTTCATTAGCTTGGATCCGGCCTTGATGTTCAAGGAGGGCTCGGCGACTTCCCTCGGAATGCCGGGCATGTCCGAGGGTTTCCACGCGAAGACGTTGCTGTTCGTGCGGAGGAAGTCAACGAGCGCGCTTTCCTATTTGGGAGATAGGGTAGCGCTGATCCGCACTGTCCGACCGTCGAAGCTGCTGGGGTCGAGGAGGACCTCCTTGACACCTTCGGTGGCCTCAAAGGAGGTCGCCGACTGGTTGGAGTCGGGTTGGTCCTCAACGCCCTCCGCGAGCTGGACCGCCGAATCTTCCGTGAAGGTGATGGCCGCGGTGTACTCGCAG
Organism: Setaria italica; assembly: GCF_000263155.2. Classification (NCBI taxonomy): domain Eukaryota; kingdom Viridiplantae; phylum Streptophyta; class Magnoliopsida; order Poales; family Poaceae; genus Setaria; species Setaria italica. The sequence goes on from NC_028454.1 coordinate 21,921,123, forward strand.
CATTCTACATCACACTCATACGCCTTCTTGAAAGACGTGCCGATGGTGATGACCCCGTTGGGCCCTGGCAGCTTGAGCTTGAGGTAGGTGTAGTTGGGGATGGCCATGAACTTGGCATAGCACGGTTGCCCCAAGATGGTGTGGTAGGTTCCACGGAAACCTACCACCTAGAAGGTAAGGACCTTCTTCCTATAGTTGGAAGGAGTCCCGAAAGTGACGGGCAGGTCGATCTGCCCAAGCGGCATTGCCTGTTTCCCCGGCACGACGCCATAGAACGACGCCTTGCTGGGGCAGAGTTGGGATCGGTTGATCCCCATGGCGTCGAGAGTCTTGGCGTAAAGGATGTTGAGGCCGCTGCCTCTGTTCATGAGCACCTTGGTGAGGGGCGTCGTGCCGACGACGGGGTCGACGATAAGCGGGTAGCGTCCTGGCTGCAGGACGCGCCCCGGGTGGTCGGACCGGTCGAAGGTGATGGCGGATCCCGACCCGTCGAGGAAGGCCGGTGTAGCAGGCTCGGCCGCGTAGACCTCGCGGTGCTCCAGCTTCTGGTGGCGCTTAGAGTCATAAGCTGCCGGGCCGCCGAAGATCATGAAGCAGCCGTCCACCTTGGGGAAGCAGTCTTCCTTCTCTTCACCATCCTTCTTCTCCTCGTCGGGCTTTTGTCTCCGATCGCCCTTCACTGGGTTGCCTACAAAGTACCTCTTCATGAGGTTGTAGTCCTTGTAGGCGTGCTTCGCGGGGAACTCGTGATTTGGGCATGGTCCCTCAAGCAGCTTGTCGAAGAAGCCAGGGGTGGCCTCTGGGGGCGGCTGTCCCCGCTTGCGCTCAACAGCAGCCACGAGGGGAGCCTCGCGCCACTGCTTGTTCTTCTTCTTCTGTTGACGGTTGGAAGTGCCCTTGTCGGCAGCCTCCTCCCGCTTTGCCTTGCCCTTGGAGCGGTCGAAGATCATTCCAACGGCCTCCTCACCCGAGGCAAAACTGGTGGCGATGTTGAGGAGCTCCTTCATGGTTCTCGGGCCTCGGTGTCCCAGCTCATGGATGAGGGGCCGACAGGAGGTTCCTGCCAGGAAAGCCCCTATGATGTTGGTGTCCACGACGTTGGAGAGCTCGGTGCGCTTCCTGGAGAATAGTCAGATGTAGTCCCAAAGGGACTCGTCTGACCCCTGGCGGCAGCTCCGGAGGTCCCAGGAATTGCCAGGGCACATGTACGTGCCCTGGATGTTTCCCACGAATATCTCCTTCAGGTCGTTCCAGCTGCGGATCTGACCGGAAGGGATATGTTCCTGCCAGGCTCGTGCCGAGTCGGCCAGAAAGAGTGGGAGGTTGTTGATGATGAACAGGTCATCGTCCGTCCCGCCGGCCTGACATGCAAGCTGGTAGTCGCTGAGCCATAGCCCAGGGTTCGTCTCCCTGGAGTACTTGGCCATGTTCGTTGGCTGCCTGAAGTGCGGCGGGAACGGCACGTTTAGGATACGCGTGTCGAAGGCCCGGGGTCCCACTGGGTCGGGGCTCAGGCTGCAATCTTCTTCGCTGTCGTACTGGCCGCCATAGTGGACGTGGTAGCCGCGGTCCACCGCCTTCTCCCTGTCCGCGCGGGAGCGCCTCCGCGCGTCCAGGGTGTCACAGGCGTCGCGGATGGGACCGACACACCGATGAATGGACTGAGCTCTGCCTCTTGTGGGCGGCGATGTCCGTCGAGCGGGCGTGGCCTGGTTCGCCCTAGGAGGAGGCTGGTGAACAGACTCCCCCCGCCTCTCAGGGGGTGCGGTGGGCGCTGCCCTGCTGGCGTTTTGCCTGCATCGCCGGGATGCAGAGCTTTCCGCTAGCTAGACGACGGCGCACTCGAGCAGGTTGCGCACCTCTTGGTGCGCCTGACGCTCCTCGGGCGTCGCCGGCTCGGGGTCATCGGAGTAGGGTCGCCGCAGCGGCGATGTTCTGGCTGGCGTGAGCGAAGAGCTGAGGGCGCTCTTCGTCCACACAAATGCGCTGCTAGATGTCGCGCGCCCATTGTCGTGCCCCACCTTCGTTGCAGGGGCGCTTGACCTCCTGGCAGGGCGCCGCGCGCGCCTCTGGCTTTTGGGGTCGCACCGGGGCCCTGGCTAGGGCTCCAGTCGTAGCCACAACACGCGATGGGGGAGTCCTCTGCCTCCCTTTGGCGCCATCGTCATTGGACCCCTCGGAGTGCACGTCGGCCATGAAGCACTTGCGCGAGGGGTGGTGGCTCCCGTTGTTGGAGCCGGCGTCGGAAGTCGTCCTCGCTACGCCCACGAGCTTGTTGCTCACAGGCGGCACGGTCATGGACCGTGCCAAGAGATGACCGTAGGTCGCCGCGGCATTGCGCAACCCAAAGAGCCGTCCCTCCGAGGGAGGCCCCTCGGCGCGCGCCCGGCCGCTTACCGCTATCCTAGCGGCGGAGCCGGAGATGGTGGGACGAGCGGGCAAGATGAGGAGAGGGATCAACTCGATCTCCTCCCCGGTGGTAAGGAAATCCAGACTCCCGAAGCGGATCAGGGAGCCCGGAGCGAAGCTTGCGTCGTGGCTAGCCATCTAAAGCCGGCGATGTACGCGCAAATGTCCCGTACCTGGCGCGCCAACTGTCGTTGTCAAGATTAGCGGATCAAGACTAAGACTAGTAAACTTCTTTTATGCGTGTAAGGCTTCGGTTGGTGGCGTGGGAGACATGGGGTTAGACTGGTTCGGGCAAGGAACAGCCCTACGTCCAGTATGAGGTGCAGCTCGTGTTGCCCACGCGGGGTCTGTAGTAGGGGTTACAGGAGGGCGAGAGAGGGAGCCGGTCCCAAGTCTCTTGGGTGTGCACTGATGCTCTAAAGGAGAGTGTGCGTATTCTGATGGCTTGAGAGAGTCCCCTGTCTCAGGGCCCCCGATTCTCCTTTTATAGCGCAAGGAGGCCACCGGGGTTACAGGTGAGACCGGGTGTGAGGAGAGGTAAAAGAGATAAACTAAGTTAAGTAAAATACAACATAAGGAGAGGCCGCAAGTTCCAGGGCTGCCGCCCCTCACTCCGGCCTCCGGCTGCTGTCAGCACGTCCGTCGCAAGAGGACGGCTACCTTCGGATCCTGTCGACGATCTCCCTAGTGGCCGTTGCCGCCATGCATGATGATGATGTTTGGTCGTGGCATCTGTGCCCGTCGGGGAGGGCGGCTGGTCCTGTTATCTTGCTGATGGCCCATGGGACGCGGACGTCGTGTCCCTGTCGCTGGATGCACGGGGTGCAAGAACGGGCGGGACTTCCTCCGGTACCGGGCGGCGCAGGCCATGAGTGCCGTGTAGCGAATCGGAGGGAGCCACGGCCACTGTAGCCTGCATCGCACGGTCGCACATGGGTACTTGTGGCGCGTCGCGTCGGGGGCGCGAGCACCTTTCTACACGCCATAGCCGCGGTGCATTTATCGTGAGGTCGATAGGGGGGTCCACGAGATCCGCACCCTGATCTTCCAGTCTGCGCCCGAGGCGGATATTTGTCCTGCGGGCCCGGATGAGTCAGACCCCCTGCGCCCTGGGTTGGGCGAGGCGGAGTCTCGCGGCGGGGGGTCGGGTGCTCCCGACCCTAGGCCCCAGGGCGAGGCGGAGTTTTGTTGTCATGGGGTCGGGAGCGTCCGACCCTGGAGCACTGGGTCGGGCGAGGTAGAGCGGAGCTCTCCCCTCCCGTGTTAGGCCGACGGCAGTCTTTATTACCTTAGGTGGGCCTGGGCCTTTATGATTGTTGTTTTCATGGGCTTTGGGAGGTCGTTAATATTTCCCCCCAACAAACTCAGAAAGGAAAGCAAATACCCAACTCCCCTCACAAACGAGCAAAAGTGGCTTGATCCAGGGGTTTGGTGAAGATATCAGTGAGCTGGTTTTGGGTAGCAACATAGCCAAGGTCAATGTCTCCTCTCTCAACATGATCTCTCAGAAAGTGATATCTCACATCAATGTGTTTGGTTTTTGAGTGGAGAATAGGGTTCTTGGCTACACTAATGGCACTCGTGCTGTCACAACGAAGGGGTACACGAGTAAAATCCAAACCAAAGTATCTTAAAGTGGAAATCATCCAAAGCAGCTGAGAACAACAACTAGTAGCAGCAACATACTCGGCTTCGGTGGTAAACTGAGCAACACTAGATTATTTGTGAGAAGACCAAGAGACCAAAGATGAACCGAGAAACTAGCAAGTTCCAGAGGTGGACTTGCAATCCAAGCGACACCCAGCAAAATCCGCATCAGAGTATCTGCGGAGAGTGAGTGTCAAGGAGGTAGAATACCACAAACCGAATTCAGGGGTAAATTGTAAATACCTCATGATCCTCTTAACCACTTGGCGGTGAGAGGTTCTCGGTGAAGCTTGAAATCGGGCGCACAAACACACTGCAAAGTAAATATCTGGCCTTGTCGCTGTCAAATAGAGGAGGGAGCCGATCATGCTCCAGTACTCCTTCTGGTCCACCGGTTCGCTGTCTTCATCCGCATCAAGTGTCGTTGTCGTTGCCATAGGTGTGGACAGTGGCTTAGCATCAGCCATGTCAAACTTCCTCAACACGTCCTTCTGTACTTCCCTTGGTGCATGAAAGTTCCTTCCTTGCTTTGCTTGATTTGTAGCCCGAGGAAGAAGTTTAGTTCACCCATCATTGACATCTCGAACTCCCTGCTCATGTCATCTGCAAACTTGGCAACTAAAGCATGAGAGGAACCACCAAAGATAATATCATCCACGTAAATCTGAACAATCATTAGGTCTTTGCCTTGCCTGAGGAGAAAGAGAGTTTTATCAACTGACCCCATTTCAAACCCATTCCCAAGCAAAAAGGATTTCAACCTAGCATACCACGCTCGGGGTGCTTGTTTTAGGCCATAGAGAGCTTTCTGGGGTTTGAACACACGGTCAAGATATTTAGGACTCTCAAAACCAGGAGGTTGTCTCACATACACTTCCTCCTCTATGAAACCATTTAGGAAGGCACTTTTCATATCCATTTGGAAGAGCTTAAAACCTTGAGAGATAGAAAAGGCTAGAAGGATTCTAATCGCTTCCAAACGGGCAATAGGGGTAAAGGTTTCCTCATAGTCTATCCCCTCTTTCTGACTGAAACCTTGGGCAACCAACCTCTCTTTGTTTCTGACAACCAACCCATTTTCACCCTGTTTGTTTTTGAAAACCCATGTTGTTCCTATAGGGTGGCAATTTAGAGGTGGTTCAACTAAAATCCAAACCCTGTTTCTCTCAAAGTTTTCTAACTCCTCATGCATAGCATTGACCCAGTTTGAATCAGATAAAGCATGTCCAATATCTCGGGGTTCAAAAGAGGCAACAAAAGCAGAATGTGCAAAATATGAAATCTGCCTAGAGCTATGCCTAGTGGTGTGCTCATGCAAGTTACAGATCATCTGTTGTGGAGGATGGTTACGCTGAATATGTCGTGGAGCTCCTCGCTCTGAAGTAGTCTCCCCCTCAACAGCAGCTTGTTCACTCTACTCTTCTTCTTCATCATCTTGTAGTGGTACTTCGTGATGGCTTGAAGTAGTGGAAGTAGGGGTAGAGCCATCAACTCTTGTAGTCGAAGTAGAAGGTATAGGAGCAGCACCTAGAGCACGATTCACTTCATCATCTTCTTCATCACCACTATCAGCACGCTTGTCCTCTTCTTCAAAAATGCTTTGTCCCATTTCATGTTCACCTGCAGCTTCAAAGACAGGGGTTGTGCAAGGTATAGTTTCATCGAAAGTAATCTCATAAGTTTCCACAATCCGGTTAGTTCAAGGTTAAGTACACGATAAACGCGAGTATGAGATGCATAACCAAGAAAAATACCATTAGTGGACCGAGACTCAAATTTATCCAAATTGCCATGCTTGAGGATAAAGCACTTGCATCCAAACACTCTCAGATGACTTACCTTGGGGGAATGTCGATGCATCAACTCATAAGAGGTTTTCTTCATAAAATCTCGCAAGAAGATTCGATTCGAAACATAGCAAGAAGTGTTAACGGCTTCGGCCCAATATTTCCTAGGAGTCCTATGCTCATCAAGCATCATCCTAGCCATCTCACAAAGGGTCCGATTCTTCCGTTCAACAACACCATTCTGAGGAGGGACATAAGATGATGAAAACTGGTGTTCAAGACCAAGATCATTGCAGAAGGCTTTAAAACGAGCGTTCTTGAATTTTGTGCCATTTTCACTACGGATTGCTCTCATGGCATCTTTAGGTCGCTCATTTTTTAACCTCAAGATCAAATCTCGAATAAAAGGAAATGCCTCCTCCTTAGACTCCATGAAGAAAACCCATGAATACCTCAAAAAATCGTCAACGACCACAAGCACATACCACTTCCCACCAACTGAGCAAACACGAGCTGGACCAACAGTGTCCATATGCAATAACTCACACGGATGGTCAGTCATCACCTAATTCATAGGTGGATGGGAAGCAGCAACCATTTTCCCATGTCGATAGGGAGCGCAAACAAGATCCTTCTCAAATTTCAACTTGGGCAAACCATGAATAAGATCTAAAGCACTCAACCTGGAAAGCAAGTCAAAGCTCAAATGGCCCAATCTTCTGTGCAATTTCCAAAGTTCAGAAGATGAACCAGCAACAAGACATCGAGAGAGGCCAAATGATTTGGAAAACTCAACTCGAAACACTTGACCCTCGGGAATGATCACACACACAAGATCACCTCGAGAGTCCAAGATCTTTGAAGACCCATGCTTGAAACGAACCTCAAAGCCATCGTCAAGGAGTTGAGAAATCGAAAGCAAGTTGAAGCCAAGAGAATCCACAAGGGCAACTCGCTTAAGGATGAAGTTCTCTCTCACCTTAATGGCACCTTCAGACATTACCTTACCTTTGCTATTATCCCCGAAAGTGATGTACTCCCTGGTCATCACCAGTTTGAGGCTGGAGAACCATCTATGATCACCGGTCATGTGTCGAGAGCAACTGGAATCAATAAGCCACATGTTCTCCAGGCCTCCGACCTGCTCAAACAAAGAGAGAACAAGGCTGAGCAAATGTTTCAACACTGGGGTTAGAAGGAAAACAAGTCAAAAACTAGTGTCGAACCATTTGCTCAAGAGTGGGATTAGCAAAATCAACCATCTCTCGTCTCACAGGAGGACTACAGCCAACGCTAGGGGGAAAACGTGGTCCGTTGTAGCTCCGAGACTCAAAGCCACGACTATTCTGTGCTAGACCATATTGATCATGGCGAGGAGCATGCCTGGAAAAACCACAAGAAAGAGGTGAATGCACACGATCCACACGACGAGTTGGAGGAACTGCTCTAGGCACATGTACACCATGAGAGAGGTGGTACATGTCCTGGTTGCCCCATGCACGCTCACGCCTCAAAGCTTTCTTCTTGCAAAAGCAAAACTTCTCAAGGTGACCCGACTTCTTGCAAAACTCACAATGAAAGCGAACTGGCTATTTCGGCTGTGGATTTGCATTGGGCATGAGGGTTTTCTTTGGCTTGTAGTTTGTCTTTGGGTTTTGGAAGTGGACTCTTAGGAGCAATTTGTGGAAGTGTGTCAAGTTTGTTCCTGAGATGGTTTGGCTTTTCTACCCAAACAGCTTTCTTGGGTACTTTCGGTGGTGCCTCGATGAAAACTCCATCTCTCACACACTCAGACAAGTTTTGCTCACAAACTAGAATGGGTTGCTCTCTATTTTTAGTAGGTGACTCTCGAGGGGTGTAGTCAGCTGGTGGCTCACACTGGTTATAGCTTGGTTTCTTTCTCTCACCACTATTTTGATCCACCTTTTCACACAACCCATCAAAGAACTTGTGCAACCCATTAAAATGACAACCCTTCATAACGGACCCAAGCCCAAAACCATCAACCCTTTTGAACTCCTGAATATCATGCCTAGCTGAGGTTCCCTACTTGACACCCAACTAAGAACCGTGCGCAAGTAAGAGTTTTTATCCTCAGCAAGTTGCAAACTAAGCTTGAGTAGGACAATCAGTGCATTCAGGAAGTTTAGATCTAGCAATGAACTCAGACTTCTCTAAAGCACTAAGCTTAGCACATGCATCATCCACTTGAACTTGCAAAACGGGGCAAGACTTACATGCACCAAGCAAAACAGGCCTAGTCTTGACCTCATCTAAAGTAGCCGTAGTCAAATCCAATTCATCTACCAGCAAAGCATACTTAGATTGTAAAGATGCAAGACTATCCATATGAACAGCACATTCATTACACTCAACAACATCAGAAACAATAGGAGTAGATTTAAGCATATCTATCTCAATCAAAGCACTCTCTAACTTAGCCTTAAGCTCAACTTGTTCACGAGCTGCCTTCTTAATCAACTTATCTTGATTGATCAGGCAATCATTCAATTCTTCTATTTCTAAGGCAAGTTGTTCTGGAGTAGCCTTTACCTCTGTTTCTATGTCGAAGTCGCTTTCCTTGTCATCCTTCTTGTTGTTGGTGTTGAGGGTCATGACACAGTACCCGTCGCGATTCTTGCCAGAGTAGAAGCGAAGGCCGTTGAAGTTCTTGCCATCCTTCTTCTTTGCCTTGCAGTCGTCGTCCTCCTTACTTGAGCTTGAGTCGGTGTGGTCGTCGGTGTCGGAGTTGACGTCACTGAGGGAGGCGATGAAGGTGCATGCTTTGGCCTTCTTGCGGTACTCCTTCTCACGATTGGTGTACTTCTTCTTTTTCTTGGTGCCGTCCTTGTTCTTGTGCTTGTTGTAGTCGTACCCGCTCCTGGTCTTGTTCTTGTCAGGGCAGTCGGCGGCGAAGTGTCTTGGCTTGCTACATTCGAAGCAGTTGTTGTTGCTTCTTCGCCGGTTCTTGCAGTTGTCATTGAAGCGCATGAACCGCCTTGTGATTAGGGCGAGCTCATCATCATCAAGGACCTCCAGTTGCTCCTCTGAAACAGAAACCAAAGAAGACTAGGAAAACGACATAGAAGAAGAGTTACTCAAAGCCTTAGGCTGTCTAGAGCCAGACATGAGAGCCATACTACTTGGATCAGTAGGGCTCCCTTGTTTTGCTCGGAGCCTCTTGTCAACTTCAGTGGACTTCAACTTGGCAAAGAGTTCATCAGTAGAAAGCATTTCATAATTTGGTGACTCGATGATTGCATCAACCTTCGTACCCCACACCTCGTGATCCAAAGCATGAAGGAGCTTGAAAGCTCTATCGTGATCGGTGTAGGGTAGAACGGTGATGTTTGCTTTCATCTTGTTCACGATAGCCAAGAATCACTGAAACAAAGCATCAGCAGACTCGCCAGGCAAATGAACAAAATTCTCATACTCACGCCTGTAGGTCTCAAAGAGTCTAGCCTTCACCTGGTTGTTTCCCTCATGGAAACTCTGAAGTCGGGACCAAATCTCATGAGCAAGAGTGAGATCCTCGACTCGATCGAACTCAGCACGACTCAGACTCGCAAACAGGATATCCACCACCTTGTTGTTGGCGTGATACTTATCTCTGTCATCTTGAGTCACACGAGTCACACGAATCACATAGTTCATATCCTGAGTGATTTCCCAAACCCCTGCTCCCTTACTATTAAGATGGGTCTCATGCGAGTTTTCCAGTATCGATAGTTAGAGCCATCAAAGTAAGGTGCAGCGGTTGAGGAAGAACGCTCAGTGGTCGCCATCTTGGGTTTCAAAACTGATTAGGGTATGGAGAAACCTTAACTGTCTCTGATACCAATTGAAGGACCGGAAACGCGACCAGAGGGGGACTTCAAACTAATTTGAGAATGATGCTAGGAATTGTCTCTGATACCTATGCACAAGCTAATGGACCTAGGAATGATGCTAGGAACCCAATTTGAGAATAGCGGAAGCAAGGACTTCAAACAAGCTCCAGAAGACAAACTTTGAAAACCAACACCTCTGTGCGAAAAATTCCGGACGTGCGGAAATTTCCGGAGAAACCTTCGGAAATTTTTGGAGGTCCGGAGATTTCCGGAATTCCAAAACAGCCTGCGTGAAGGTGGAAGAAAAACTCCGAAACTTGATCAAACGACCTCCAAAAATCACGAAATTTTAACCGTGGCTTTCCAACAATATAACAAACATATTCCCAAAATATCTCCTCAAAAAGATTAGTCAAAAAAGGGAATAAAATATTTTGTTAAGAACGGCAGTTTTTTAACCCTAGAACTTGAATCGCCCCGATCTATGAACTCGTGAGGAGTTAGATGAATTCCTTTGGTGGAAAGGCTTCACTGACGTAGTAGTCATATCCAAATGATTGGTTTGACCCAAGACTCCCTAGAAATCATGAATCGAACAAAAACGTGAGAAGGGAAAAATGGGAGAAAACAATAATGCGAAGAACACGATTGAGATTTCCACAAATCGTCATCCCCAACACGCGAAGGACACGAGGAGCTTAAGGCCTCCATTCCCACAAGAAAATCTTCGGTTCAATACACGGATACAAGTTCAAATCATCCGCGGACCTCTAGAGAGAAACTAGAGAGAGGGGGGGAAAAACCAAATGAAAACTAGAGAGAGAGGTGGATGGATGAGAGTGTGGAGAGGTGCTGAAAACTTCAGCCCCCCATCTCTATCTATAGGCGTGGACGAAAGACTAAACTACCCCTAATAGCTACTACTAAGATAACTACCCACGCAGGGGCATTTTGGTCCAAGTTTTTGTTCATCCATCGGATGGACACACCGCCTTCACGACTTCGCTTCGCCTCAGCACAAGCTTCGAATGATGCCACGTGCCCTCCTTCTCGAAGCTCCGGTCGCACCAGGCTCGCCCCGGTTTTGAGGCCCAAATCGGGAAACCTGCCTGCATGGTGGTTTTGAGGCCCAAACCACCTAAACCGTCGATCTTCGCTTGGCCGCCACGTGACCACCTTGATGTCGACACGTGTCCAGTCTCCGCCAAGCCTTTGACGCCTCCATGTCGTTCACTCCAGGCTCCCGGGCTGCCTACTTGACCTGCCTCCATCCCGCTTGACTCGAACGACGCGTCTCCATCACCGTCATGTTCTCTTGTTGTTCTGTGCAGCACGTGAACTGCCCATGACTCCACCCGGACTCCTTGGGTCCATCGATCCAAGCCTACTCGCGTTCATCCTTCACCGTCCTTGGTCCATCGGCATGAACCTTTCACTTGACCTTCACCGCATGCCGTCGGCCTTTACATCGCATCCTACACCTGCACATCACAAGCCAAGAGTAACATCAATCCAACACAATGTTATCAATCACTCATCATCCAAGGGTCACCACCATTGGTCCTCAAATAGCCAAATAGACCCCTGCCAGTTCCTCATGAGCTATGAAGCTGCCATAGCCTCAGCTGGGGGAGACGATGTCGTATTGGCAAAATCATTCACCATCGAGTGCGAAGGCGCAGCATTGAATTGGTATTCTTTGCTCCCACCACAATCAGTATATAGTTGGATTGACCTAAAAACCAAGTTAACTCAAAACTTCCAAGGCTTTCATCAAGCTGTGTCTGATGAAGAGGATCTTTTCAATTGTGTGCAAAGGGACAAGGAGCCCCTAGCAAGTTATGTGAAGAGCTTTGTCCAGCTCAAATTGCAAACACCAGTGTGGCGGACACTATCGCTATATCAGCCTGCATTTTGGGACTCAATCCAGGTCCAGGAGCCTTGAAGCTAACAAGAAAAAAAGCCAAAAATGATGGAAGCCATGTTTGCGGAGTTAGAAAAATACTGCAGGTCAGATGAGGACCACAGAAGAAGGGTGGCAGAAAGAAACCACCAAAGGCAATCTGAGAAGGGCAGGAACTGGCAAACCTTGTCCGACAACCACCCACACCCAACCCAGCAAGTACTGGCGATTCAAGGCAATCAACCCTCGCACCAAAACCAAAACCACAACCAAAACTAAAACTACAACCAGAACCAAAACCAATATCACCAACATCAGCCTAGCTTCGGCAACGCCCAAAGAGGCAGCCATGCAGGAAGAGGAAGAGGCCGAGGCAATGGCCATCTGAGGCCAAACAACCAAACTAGACAGCAAAGACCATTCTATTGCACGTTCCATGGCAAACAACTTGACCATGCAAGGGATTTCTGCCCGATAGTCAAAGAAACCAATGAAAGATTAGCAGCAGAAAAGAAAGCAGCTCAAGCTACAGTCCAAGCAGCAGCCCAGACACCCAAGACCATTCATCATACCACCTTCTAGCCACATCCACCATATTACCCACACTCAACCAACCTCGCAACTTTCTAGCCCACCATGATGTGGCAACACTCACCGCAGATCCAGCATCAGATTCAACCAACCTCGCAGAATGCGAACTTCACACCCTCACAACCTTGCCATGAAATACCACTTCCACCACCAAATATGCCCAACGAAATTCAAAAAGCTGAGCCCAACCCACCAAACAACAATCCCAAAGCCTTACCTACCTACAACATGATAATGCCAATCTTAGAGGGATCCTCGCAGTCTGAGCCTCGTGAGGGTAGCTCCAATGCTATACCAACTTATGGCATGATAATGCCAATTGCTAGTGGTTCTTCTTTCGAGTTTGAAAACAAAAGACAAAAAAGAGATTATTAAAGACAAGTGAATACAATCATACCTGATGGCCCCTCAGCGAAGCCAGAGTGGCACACATGCCAATTTCTTTCACAGAAGAAGACCTCAAGATCAAGACAGCCTCGCATAACAATGCGATGGTAATCAAGGCTATCATTGCTGGTTGGAAGATAGGGAAGGTCTTGGTGGACAATAGCAGCTCTGCAGATATCATCTTCGCACCTGCTTGAGCCGGCAGAAGTCCCACTGCTTGTCTTTGGGGAGAGGCCAGTCAAGGCTCTAGGAAAGATAGCACTTCCAGTTTCAATCGGCACCCTTGACAATGCAAGAACAGAGTGCATCACATTTGACATGGTTGAGATGTACTACCCTTACTTTGCCATCCTCATGCGAGGGTTCATTAACAAGTTTAACAAGTTTGATGCAGCCATCAGGCAACTATTTTTGTGCATGAAAATCCCAACCTTGAAGGGAGTCATCATAGTTTATGGTGATCAACAAACCGCAAGGAATATAGAAAAGGGTGAAACCCTGAGACAAAAGAATGTCCACCATCTCACAACCTCTAACGAGGTTGAAGAGCAAGAAAAGAAGAAGCCATATGTAGAGCCCAAGGGGGACTAAGAGAAGATAAAGATAAGTATGGATGGTGAAACCAAAAGAGTCCTCTTGGATGGCTACATCATGGACAAGCACGTCACCATAGGGGCTAACCTTGAGCCAGAAGAGGAGAAGGAGTTAATTGACTTTTTTGAACAAGAATAAAGATGTTTTTGCTTGGTCCGCGAGTGATCTCCAAGGGGTTGATAGGGAGATAATACAGCACAGCCTTGATATCAAGCCCAGCCATAAGTTTATGGTGATAGGGAGGACTGGCAGAGCCACGGAGCCACTTTTGGGTCGGACGAGAGCGTGCCAAAGGAGGTCAGCCAAGCCTAGGGCTCTGAGCCAGTGGGACGTTGGACGCAGCAAGCTGTGCAGAAGCAGCCCGCCTCCAAATTGCAGGAACCGAGAGGCAAAAGAAAGAAAATGGCCGGTAAAAAGAAGGAGAAAACTGCCCAGAGCATAGCCTCCACGGTCAAGTCAGTCAGCGAGGCGAACGAGGAGTCCAACACACCGAGCCCGCCCATGAAGAAGAGCAAGTCTGAGCTCTTGAGATGACCACGGTCGACGCGGAGCGTGTCAAGGAAGCATTGAAGGCGAAGATTCACGGGGGGTCTGGTGGAGATGAGTCGGTGCCGCCAGTGCCTTTGCGCCCAAAGTTCCAGGTGAAGAAGAAGAGCACTATGTAAGTGTGGTCTGCTTATACTGTCTGTCTTGTGGGTTGCTGCCTGTTTTGCTTGAATGACAAATCGTATCGACAATGCAAGACAATTGTGTTGAATGAAGAATCTGGTGTGCAACTGACTAGGTGCTTAGCCCAGACCAAGGCGACAAGCGGCTGCACCATGGAACGGCCGCCGCCTCCAGAGGGTACAGTTGATAAAGAAGGTCGCGCTGGAGAAGCTGTGTCAACTTTGGTGCCGCAACAAGGTGAAGTGGTATCCGGGGCTGCGGACGCCACTGTGGTCGACCCCAGGGTCGAGGAGGTGGTGGATGAGGGGGCCAAAGCCGAGCCTCACCAGGAGGAGTTGCCTAGTGATGATCCACTGCCAGAAGGATCCAGAGGGGGTGCTGACGTTGGCGTACAAGGTGAAGAAGATCCGGGACCTTGAACCTTTCTAGGTCCAACCTTGCTAGGGACGCGGCACAGGACAAGAAGGACCTTGCCAAGCTGTGGCAGTCATCCTCAGAGATTTTTGGGCTGTTAATTGTAAGTGTGCCGACCACCCCCAGAGGACTTGTAGCTGAGTTTCGGTTTCCCTGCTGAACTCTGATTGTTAAGATGTATTGTATGCAGGGTCTAGCCGAGCGTGCTCAGAGGAGGCAAACGTGATCCATCAAGCTGAGCACTATCGCCTAAAGGCGGAGCAGCTCGAGGCCGACCACAAGAAGGCTAGAGATGATGTCGCAAAACACACTGACCAACTCCTGCAGAAATACATGGACCATGCCCTGGAGAAAGATGTTATTACTACACACTTGAGAGGTATGTTGTGCCGGTTTGTTGATTTGGCTTTGTCCTTGTAGTCTTGATGCTAATGTATACTTGTTTGAGTGAGCAGGTGCCAAGGTCAGCTAGCAAAGGCTCAAGTGGCACCTCAAGGAGTGCGAGGATTCGAATGCTCAGCTCCAGCAATTGCATGATGTGGCAGTTCATCGTGAGTATGCCATATCGCAGAAGCTGATTTATGAAGCCAACACACGCAAAGATACTGAGTGCTGCTTACAAGTTGCACTGTGCCATCTTCAACATGACCAACATGTGATTGCAGGGCTGGAAGTGGACCTGGAGGATCTCCATAAGGCGGCTGGCTATGTGATGAACATGGTCCAATCAGAGGCTGACCCAACCGTGCCAACGCCACTGCTAGATCATCTGAAAGCCGCACCTAGTTAGCGGAAGGTGCTGCTGAAGGACACCATGGTGGAGTGCATCAAGAACGCCTTCCCACTGTTCACAACACACTTCCCGCAGCTGCCCTTGGAGCATGCTGTGACAGGAGTCGCAGCCGACTTCAATGCGGACTTGCTTCCAGAACTAGCTAACCAGTATGATAATGTTGCCAAAAACATTGTAAATGACCTAGACTTGTAAGATGAAACTTTGAAGTGTATCAACCTACATGATGAAACATGTGATGTAATTGACTTGACGCATGCAAGGAAAGAGGGGCTTCATCCCTCTCTTGGTCTATACGACAGGACAACGTGCGGCTTGGGCCTGTAGCCGCGGTGCGCCTAGACTTGCCTGACCAGCGTCCTGCTGAGAGCAGATCTCGACCTTGTAGGAGGGGTGAATGCAAGGTTGTCTAGATTTCGTAGCTAGGACGCCGACCACACGAGTTAGTCATATAGCCTCAAGAGGAGGAGGAGAAAGATGCGAGACCCAGAGGTTGGCGCCTGGGGGAAGCCCCCCAGCTTGTGGCGAGTGGG
The DNA here is from genome assembly GCF_000263155.2 of Setaria italica. Taxonomy (NCBI): domain Eukaryota; kingdom Viridiplantae; phylum Streptophyta; class Magnoliopsida; order Poales; family Poaceae; genus Setaria; species Setaria italica. Next base: position 21,936,683 of record NC_028454.1, read on the forward strand.
CTGTCTAACAGGTTGGATAGCCCCCCGAGTGTTAGGAACAGCTCAAGCAAGGGTACAGTAAGGCAGTAGGTACACAAAGAACCTTGGAGGCTTTATTTATTTAGTGAAAAGGGCAAAGTAGAATATATAGCTTGTGAATCCTAAGAGTAGAAGCGCCGTAGGTGCTCGATGTTTCATGGATTGGGGATGCCTGAGCCGTCCGCCCATTAGAGTCGATAAGTTCCTGGCTGGATGACTTCTTTGATGATGAAGGGGCCCTCCTAGGGAGTGGCTAGCTTGTGTATGTCCTTGGTGGACTAGATGCGGCGAAGCACCAGATCACCAACGTTGAAGGAACATTCCTTGACATTCCGATCATGGTAGCGCCGTATCTGCTGCTTGTGGCGTGCGTGCTGGATGAGGGCTGCCACGCGATACTCTTCAAGGCTATCGATGTTGACCCACCGACTTGCTTCTACCTCACTTTCCTCGTAGTACTGGATGCAGGGGGTGTCAAAGGCCACGTCAAATGGCAGGACAGCCTCGGAGCCGTACACCATAAAGAAAGGGGTATAGCCGGTAGCCCAGCTCTTCTAGGTTCGTAGACCTCAGATGATATGGGGTAGCTCACGCAGCCACTTGGTGGCGTCCTTGGATGCGTCATCGAAGATGCGAGACTTGAGGGATTGGAGGAGCATGCCATTCACATAATCGACCTCATCGTTGCAGCGCGGGTGCGCTACTAACGAGTAGTATACATCGATGAGCTTGTCTTGGAAAAAGTCCCAGAACTCGAAGCCTGTGAACTGCGCGTCAAGGTCTGTGATGATCCTATTTGTCACACTGAAGTGGTGTGTAATTTCCTCCATGAACTAAGCGGGTTTAGCCGACTCAATACTGGTGATAGCCTTGACCTCAATCCACTTGGTGAATTTGTCAACTTCCATGAAGATGTGGGTGTAGCTGCCCGGAGCGGTTTTCAATGGTCCGACCATATCTAGTCCCTAGCATGCAAAGGGCTAGGATGGTGGGATGGTGCGTAGGGCTTGGGCTGGTAGATGTTGTTGCTTGGAGAAGAATTGGCATCCTTTGCACCTTTGGACAAGTTCCTTTGCATCAACTACCACTGTTGGACAATAGAAACCTGAGCGGAATGCTTTGCCGACCAAGGTAACCAAGGCAGCGTGATTCCCGCACGTTCCTGATGGATCTCGTGAAGGAGGTTGATGCCCTCAATGATCACCTCCTCGATGACCGACAACCTGTCTTGTGCAGCCAGAGCAGCCGCCTTTTCAACATCCATTGTGGGCTCAAGTACCTCCAGTTCACCAGTGTCATCTTGAGTAGACACGGTGGTGACATTGGAAATATCCTTTATGAGTATATAATAATCAGGATCTTGTCCTTCCTCATAAGTAATTACCTTGGGAGGCACATCATCTACTGATACAAACTTCTTCACAGCCCATTTCGCAGCAATGGTCCGTTTCTTCTTCGGTGGCGGAGAGATTGCAGTTTCAAGCCCATCAACAGCTAAGCATTTCCTTGCTCCGGAAGAACACCCAACCTTAGCAAATGGCTGAGCCTTGACTTTATCTACGGCGTCAGAGCTAGTGCCACTAGAGGACTCGAGCACTTCCTCCTCTTGGTCGTCATCACTCTTAGCGCTCTCCGCCGTATACACGCGAGGAGCAGCTTCACAAGTATCTTCCGATCCAGGAGGAGGAGGAGCAGAGAAGTACAAGCCGACTTCCTACAAAGAAAGACAAGTTTGCAAACTTCAAATAAGTACTCGGGGGCTACAGCCACGGGTACTTATAGGCTTTGGTGGGTTGGCGACGCTGAATTCCTGTACAATAGTGGGGGTCTCACCCACAGTTTTGAACATCCGCTTCAGCCTCACCATAATTTCATCTGTGCTAAGCTCATCAAGAGAAATTCTGGATGGATCATTGACACCAGTATACTCATAGCCCCAATGGCATGGCTGCTACAAGGGTTGGATTCATCATTTCATAAAGCTGAAAGCTACTCTGACTCCAGTGAGCCGTTCTTGCTTCAGCTTGGCTATTCTATCAATGAGATCGGTTAGCTGGAGGCAATCCCCATGTTTTGGCTCATCAAGCTACCGGTTGTTCCAGGAGGGGCGATGTCTTATCAGCATGGGTAGTTTCGGATTATGATTGCTAATGTAGCATTATTTTTCCTTCCATCCAGCATTGGAGTCTATCAACTCATAATCTAGATACAGGCTGCTAAGTTTCTCCCCCATCTGGATACCTGCTTGTGGCGGAATCGGCCAAATTAACATGGCTAAAGCACACTTAAGTCACCTAACACGCGATCATGTACATTAAAACAAGTCAACTTGGTCATCCGTCAGATTTCATCCGATAAACCATTTAACTCAGGATCGAGAAAGCAAGACTCACACAAAGGCGAGTGGTTATAGAGATTACAACAATCCATCCAAATTAAACAAGTGCATCGAATTATTACAACATCAAGTTCGAAATTCAAACAAAGTTTGCAGAGTTTTCAAACGACAGAAAGAAATAAGCAGAAGCTAAATGTCATTGCATGATATCATGAGGAAGCCGATCATGACATCAATGATCCTTGTCCTCGCCGTCCGAGGAGGGATCCCACTCGACCGTCCAACCTAAAGGAAGTTGGGTAGGCCAAGTGCCACTTGCAGTGAGCTCAGGGGTATCAACATCACCTAAAAAGATGTGCCACAAGCAAGGCTGAGTAACTATGCTCAACAAAACTTAACCAACGGGTGGTAACTACATCCACCAACACCTAGACATGCAGGCTTTTTGGCTATGGGATCTGTCTTTGCCAAAAGTGACTAGAGTAGGTCCTTACTTTCAATGTTTTGGCCACAAGTTCTACTGTTGTTTACCATTCTAAGTTAGCAACTATACTAACCAAGCATAGTTTTCAAGCAATTAATACAAGTAACAATATTAGCTTATCAACATATTTCATTCTTACTCAGTGTAGCATAGCGATCAAGTAGTCCCAAACTGTGAGAGGCAAACGAATCGATTCGAATTCCTGAACCATGCATGGTGAACCTAATCCCACGAGATCCATGCATCACAAGTGGTCGCTTCATTTGTTAGCCGTCCCCATCAATTCCCAGACCCCTGTCGGGCCCACTTCCCTTGGTACAAGGCTCCATAGACCCGGTTTCCGCCATACTATGACCGCACTTGTCACCACATGTGGCCGCAAGGGAACTTCATTCCAGAGATAGTGGGGCAATCCGCTCACGTCCTGGTTCAATCAGGTACTAGGCTTCCCCATCCCATACTAGGTATGAAATTAGTACTTTCAAACACTTGATCACGAACACTACCATATCTCGACCTTAGTCCAATTCCATGTAGACAGACGAGGCAATCCAACGACCACCAAAAACAGTTCACGGAGCCCTACCCCGTCCGTCATCCTTATGGTTGCAATGAAAGGAAAGGTCATTCAACTCCTATAACTCGCGAGTGACAGGAAATCACTTGACTTTTACCAAGTCCTATTAAACATTGCAACTACTTGACTCAATATACTAGTGTTCATATCAAAGGGTACTATGTTCATGCTTTTATAGTTTCAATCAACTCCTGGAACGTAAATGCACAATCAAAGCAATCAATTGTTTTGCAAGTATTTAAAGATAGGAAATCATGCTCCGGGGCTTGCCTTCACACTGGGATTAGCGAACTGGTCCTTAGCTTGCTCCGGTACAGGCTCGGCTCCGGCGTGGTGCAGATCTGCTACGGCTTCTTTTTCTGGCGTCGGGTGCAGCTCGTACGTTCCGTCAGGAAGGTTCAACTCTACATGAAATGCAAATGCATCAAGTTCACACTTCCATGCTTTCTCATATAGGATGCAAAACATGAATTAGTGCTGAAGTGTGACTTACATTATGACCACATTCACCTAAACAAGGTTCTAAACTTTCTTTATCTTCATGAGGTAAGGTGTGTTGTGGTATAAAACGCGAGGTTGATTTGATGGTGATTGTCATATATATAACTTAACTTTATTAAATTTTAGATCGAAAACTTATCCTATTTCTAAATGTTTTTTGGTACCTCTTCTGAAAAAGACCATTACTCTTACTTAATGTTTCTTTCTTCCATTTAATTAGGTCCATCTTCCAAATTTTATTTAGTCTTCAAACAGTGAGGCATGAAATTATTAATTTAACAGTAGATCAGACATAACATCATTAGGTTACTGAAAAAAATTTGGGGTGCATTGGATTAGTACAAAAATAATTAAAATTGTTTCATCATCCCAAGGTGATAAGTACTTAATCATTAAAAACTCGAGTTATTCAGAGAGTTTGTTGTTGAAATTTTAACAGAGTGTTACAGAGCCTTTGGTGAATTTTTCAGAATTTTTAACGAAGGACATCTATATACCATAAATTCCTCTTATTTATCTTTCTATAAAAAGGTAGGTGGGTTCCATGAACCTTCAGACAGGGTTTCATAATTTTCTTCTGAACCAGGCTTAACCACGGATTTACTCAAAGTGGTTTCAAATTTTTCTCGCCTCTGGATGAATTATTATGCAAAAAGACAAAAGCACCCTTAGATTGCAATTATTAAACTAAAACAGTGATTTAAACATCCGTGCTAGGCTCCAAATTATTTTCATTAACTTCCATTCTCTGAAACAAACACTTGAGAGTTGGATTCATCATTTTAGCATTTTTCTGTGATTTACAATAATTTAAATATCTTAAACAAGGATTAAAACATATAACATTAATTCTAACAGAGACATGTCCAAAAGTATTTTAATCAGAAACTATACCTCATACTGAGTCTAGCAAAATTGATTTGACATTTTTCCAATATTTGTACAATTTATGGTGTATTTTTCAAAGTTCAGAATATTTTCTACCGAAAACAAAAGAAAAATCGAGGTAAACTTGCGATCTAGCCCTTACGTCTATAGGTTAAACGCGCAGGGGTCCCTGATTTTAGCGCTAAGGCTCCTGGAAAAAGGAAAAAGATACAAGTGTGTCCTTGGCGGCGCACACGGCGGCAGTTCGGCCCAATTCCGGCAATGCGCCGACCAATCCCAGGCAAGAAGTTGCAGGGAAGGCATGGGAGCTCACCGGGAGTCGATTGGTGGCGGTTGGGGGCGCGGAGGAGGCTCGGTGAGGGCAGAACAGCGCAGGGACGGGAAGCTTGGGCGACAGCGAAGTCCGACGGCATGCCGGCGTCGTCGGTGCTTTGGGACCCAACAAGCGGCTCGGGAAGCTTCGCGTGGGCACGGCGGAGCTAGTGGTGGCGGCAGCGAGGAGTGGGGAGCTGTGGAGGTGGCTCGGCGGCGGGTGCAAAGCAGAGCACGGGCAGCGACGGGGTGTGGCATGAGCGAGTTGGAGCGGGAAGGGGAGCACCGCGGGGTTGACGATGCACTTATAGGCAAGTGAGGTTCCAGAGCTAGCGGATGGGACTAGGAGGGAAGCCGGGCGTGCTACTATGGCCATTAATGGTGGCGGTGCCATTGGCGCAGAGGTGCGACAGGTGGGGTGCGGCAGGCGAGGCGCAGGCGTTAGGCGAAGCGAGCGTGCGCGTGGGGAACAGCTTTGCTGGGGCGTCGGGTTGGTGTGGATGGCGCTCGAGGCATCGCTTCCCAGCCAGCGGTTGGTGGAGGCGGCGGTGTTGTGCAGGGTGTCCGTGGGGGGCATGCGCGCGCGGGGCACAGGACAGGGCGCGACCTTGGGCGTAGCAGGGCAGCGCAAGGACAGCAGGGCAACCGCACGTTTCACTGGCCGTGGGGCGTGCGAGGCGTCATCGTCGCGGCCGGAGATGGAGCTGCGCCGGTGAACAGCGTCGATGTGGTGGGCGACGTGCGTCGCGCATGGCGCGAGTGAGCTGAACGCGGGATCTGCGGGATTGCTTCACAAGGCCGGTCTTCGAGCGCGATTAACTTCATATTTTTGAGCTGCGCGACACTAACTCCCTTTATAAAAGTTGTAGTTCTCAGGTTCAAGTTCAATTCTTGTAATTGAACCGAGTTCAAATTCGTAGCAGATTTCAAGATAAAAAGCTTCAAAATTTGAGGGAACGCCTGATTCCCAGACTTTGAAGAATTCAGCGGTTTGGTTGTTTTCAAGATTATTGGCTGACTTAAGCTCCAGTTTCGAAAAGCTTCTGATGTGAATTTGACCAGGGTCTAATTGATGAAGTTGTTGTATGAACTTAGTTCTCAAACTCTTATAAAGGGTTTTGCTGGCGTTCTGTTCAAGTTTTGTGAGATAAGCTCATGCCAATATGCGTGGTTGATCTGATTCCAGACTTAGTCTAGTTTTGCAGGTCTTGGGCTGAGTTGACCAATTTGCCCGACTTTGACCTGGGTTTTGAAAGCCTTCTGTGCAGATTTTCACCCTACTCCTTTAATAAAAGTTGTTAAGGGCTCGAAGCTCTAAAACTTTGTATAGAGTTCAGATTGAGTTTATATTGGAAAATTTTAGATAAAGATCTCCAAAGTTGGGACTTTATCTGTTTTTCTTAAATTGGCACAGATTTAAATTTCGAGTTTTTGAAGGTCTTCTGATCATATTCAAACAAAACACCAAAAATAAAAGTTGTTAGGGAAGTTGAGTTCTACAACTCTTAGTTGGACAGGTTTTTATGTTCTTAAGCAAAAATTTGAGTTATAGCATAAATAGTTGTTCAGCTTGTGAGGGCAAAAGTGTCTTTTTACTTTATTTCACAGCTGCCAATTGTTCTCTTTATGCTCTAATGACCTTACTTAAGATTAAACATAGTTTAATTAGGCTAGGTTATTGCAGCCTACTCCCTTAAAAGGAATCTCGCTTTGAGATTCGAGTGAAAGGACGAACTACTGTGGCTCGTGTGCCTTACCTCCCTGGTCGAAAAGAAAACCGCGGAAGTGATTATTAAGGTATTCCTCCGTTTCCTATGTCACTTCATCTTCCGTGTGGTTACTCCACTGAATTTTATACATCCTCACAACTTGTCTTCAAGTGTGTCTTTCCTTACGATCAAGGATCTTGACAGGATATTCCACATAGGATAAATCGGGCTCGATTTCGAGATGCTCTTGTTCCAAAATTTTTGTCAGGATACGAACACACTTCTTAAGTTGAGAGACATGGAAGATGTCATGTATTGCTGAAAGCTTCTCGAGAAGTTTGATCCTATATGCGACGGGTCCGCATATCTCCACAATTTAATAGGGGCCAATGTAATGGGGAGCCAATTTTCCTTTGACCCCAAACCGTTGTACACCTTTAGTCAGGGAGACTCGGAGGTATACGTGATCACCAATATCAAACTGTAAGGGTCTTCTCCTTCTATCGGAGTAACTTTTCTATCGTGACTGGGCGGCTTTGAGAAGTGCCTAGATTACCTTTACTTGTTCTTCGGCTTTGATCACTAGATCAGGTCCGTAGGTCCGTCTTTCTCCCACTTGTGACCAACTCAAAGGTGTTCGACACCTTCGGCCATACAGGGCTTCAAATGGTGCCATTTTCAAGTTAGACTGGTAGCTATTGTTGTAAGAAAATTCTGCTAATGGGAAGCATTTATCCATAGTTTTGTCAAAATGTATGACACAAGAGCTTAGCATATCTTCTAGAATTTGATTCACCCTTTCCGTTTGGCCATCAGTCTGAGGGTGGTTAGTGGAGCTACGGATTAGTTTGGTACCAACCGATGACTTTAATTGTTCCCAAAAGTGTGCTACAAATTGAACACCTCGATCAGAGGTGATCATCTTCGGTACACCATGGAGGGAAACGATACAGTTCAGATATAAATTTGCATATTTTGAGCGGTGTAGGTGGTATGAATAGGAATGAAATGTGCTGTCTTGGTGAGGCGGTCCACTATAACCCAAATGGAGTCATGTCGTTGAGAGGTAACATGTAATCCAACAATGAAATCTATGCTCATATCCTCCCAATTCCAAGATGGAATAGGTAGGGGTTGCAGAGTGCCAGCTACCTTCAAGTGGCTTGCCATGACACGTTGACATGTGTCACACTCCAAGACATAGCGCGCAATTTCCGATTTCATACCACTCCACCAAAAATTTTGCCGGAGGTCATGATACATCTTATTACTGTCGGGATGAATTAAGAGCTTGGAGAGATGTGCTTCATCCATGATTTGCCTTCTAAGATCAAGATTCGCTGGAACAACAAGTCATCCTTCATAATGTACCACTCCCTTCCTATCCTGTCGGAAATGCTTATATTGTTGGAGGTATGCCCTAGAGGCAATCATAGAGATGATGATATTCCATTTGTATCCATGATTTATATATTGTGTTCATTGAATATCCATTAAAGGCTACTTGAATTGATTTGCAATTATGTGAATTGTATGTGAGACTCTTTACTTGTATGGTTATTCTAAAGTTGTCCCTAGTCGGAGTTCATGTGAGGACACACATGAATATTAGACTAGCACATGTATTAGTTGATGACTATGTTTCACAAGTCATGGACATGGAGATGTTGAACTAATAATGTGGACACATGTGGAGACATGTGCTAGGACTGACCCAACATGAGAAGTAGTTCTCTCTTTAAACAACATATACGCTTTGTCCTTAGACCTGAGATTGTCGCATGTATTCTAGATGTGGATCGACCAACTTAGGGGCTATCAAACGCTACGCCGTAACAGGGTAGTTATAAAGGTAGCTTTCGGGTTTGTCAAGAAGCATGCTATGAGACATGATCAATGAAGATGGGATTTGCCCCTCTCTGATTGAGAGTGATATCTCTGGGCCCCTTGAGTGATCGGATCCGAAAATGCATGGCCATGCTACGTACGGTTAAGAGTTAACCTACAAAGGGATTCCGAATCACAGGATCGAGAAAGAGCGGTCGGCTTGAAGCTAGACCAAATATCGTGAGGCAAAGGGAATAGCATGTATATTATGTTGTGATGGTTCGTCTGATATGATCTTCGTGTGCGTACAGGAGTTGGCACGTCTTGCTAAAGGCCGCTACCTACTATTGGGCCAAGTAGGAGTACTCGGGCCATGTCTATACGTATCCGAACCCATAGGGTCACACACTTAAGGGGCTGGAAGCCCAATTCGGATCTGATCTGAGTTGGATTAGGTTTAGAAGTACTAATGGGCCTCGGATCCAGAGGCCCGTCAGGAACCTCTATAAATAGAGGGGTGGGGGCGCCCTAGGGTTTACACCTTTTTGGCGAAACACACCTGCCGCGCCTCCCACGCCCTCGCCTGTTGCAACTCGTGGATCTAGCAGTCCGGCTTGCGACGCTTCCTCCCTGCACATGTGGATACCTTGGAGGTGTTGCGCCTGCAGCACTTGGACGAGCCGCCGACGAGCCGCCGACGAGCCACGACGAGCCGACGACGAGCCGCGGCACCGGAGGCGATCTTGCTGCACGTGGACGAGCTGCTGAGGAGCTGCTGGACGTGATCGACTACGTACGACTACGTGATCGTCTTCACTGCGTCGACGCATATCTACATCTTCCGCACCAGTAGTGCGTCGAGTGGTAATCCCGTGATGCTTATACGGCAGTTCTTCCTGGTTATACGCGGTAGAATTTTTGATTTGCGCTAGCGTAGCCTACCTCGTATCCCAACAGTGGTATCAGAGCTATAGCTGCTTAGTTTTAGATTCGGGATGTGTGCATATGGAGATATGCGAGTTTTCTGTTTGATCTATGTCCTGGTTTCGTGCCCTTGCTGCAATGGTAGTGTAACGACATACTCCTACTGGTCGGTTTCCGCCATCGGAGTTAAGTGATACACGTAAATCCAGTTGCAGTGAGCGAAGATCAATATGATTGGTCGAATCGAGATCCAGGGTCATACGCCAGGCGCATTAGATGTGCAATAGTAGATGGGATCTACTGCCGGGGTCGGGATTTTGCCGTATGCGTATGCTTCGGTAAATCAGCCGTAACTTTTCGGTACGATCTTGGATCGGGGCGATTTTTATATGAAAATTGATCTACAGAAAAAGTTACACATGAAATTCAACCATTTGCCATTTTTGGCGAAATTAGATTTCCCAAATTCGGCTTGGAAGATGGAGTTTCGGGCTTCCGAAGTTTGGAACGTTAGGACGCCTAACTCTGTTTTTGCAGGATATATGTATGTATCTAGTGATTAGTATGGCCCCCTTGTGTATGTGATGCATGTGTGTAACTCATTCGTGACCTGCGTGTCGCGCGTACGGCAACACGGCAGGAGCCATTTGTGTTGTCACCTTAATGTATTTAATGGTCTGCGTACCAATCTGTGATGATCCAAGCAACTATATAATCTTCATTACTAGATTCTTTACTAGCTATTAGGCGTAATAGCATGTTCTAGTTCTTGGAGGACTCATCACCAGGAGGATGGCGCACATGGAACATGGAGATGGAGATCACCATGGTGAACAGCTTCTATGGAGATGGAGATCACCATAAGAAAAACGGGCCATACTGTGTCACAACTGTGTGAATGCTATTCTGTTTATGTTTTACTTTCTGCATGCTGTGATGTTAGAAGTAGAACGATCCCTCACAAAGTTTAAGTTAGTATGCCCTCCCAACTAAAACTTGCACCGTCCCATGTCTTGTACAATTAGTGGTGGGTCTATGAAATTAGGGTGCCACTAGTTTTCCTTGACTAGACGGGTTTGTGTCGGACACTTACACGCATAAGGGTTGGTTTGCTTAACAAGGTTATCTTAACGGTTAAGGACCTTGGGGCATAAAGGTTGGGCGCCAAGACATAGAGATGTCACCCAACAACAGGAGTCATATGTGATATGATTAGCAAAAGTTGCTTACCGATCTACCTCGTTTGCTAGCGGTGATGCTAAAGCTCACTAGTAGACTTGTTAGTTGTGGATCCTGAATCACTAAGTTTCAATAGAGGGATATTGATTTTAGTGGGAGTAGATTCTGTTAAAATAGTTTAATGTAATTTGCTCTATCATGGATACGTTTGTCTTAGTGTATTTTGCATTACTTTTGTTGTAGATTAAATGGCACCTAGCAACACCACCACATCGTTTGCTTTGCGTTCGGTCCTTGAGAAGGACAAGTTGAATGGAACAAACTACTCGGATTGGATCCGTAACCTGAGAATTGTTCTCAGGGCCGATAAAAAGGAAGATGTTCTAGACACCCCACTACCACCAGTACCTGCTGATGATGCATCTGCTGCCGCTAAGGCTGCTTACAAGAAGGCATTTGATGCTAATCTTGAGGTAAGCTGCCTTATGCTTGCTTGCATGGAACCCGAGCTGCAGATGCAGTTCGAAACAAATCAGGAGGCACACGATATGATCGTGGCGCTCAAGGATATGTTCCAGACACAGGCTAGGACCAAAAGGTTAAATGTGTCCAAAGCCTTTCTGGAGTGCAAGTTAGCAGAAGGCGCAGCAGTAGGACCACATGTAATCAAGATGGTTGGTTACACTCAGCGATTGGAGAAGCTGGGCTTCCCAATGGGCAAAGAGTTGGCCACTGACTTCATTCTTTCATCTCTTCCGCCTAGCTATGGGAACTTCATCTCGAACTACCATATGCATGGGACGGAGAAGGGTCTGAATGAACTGTGTGGTATGCTCAAGACAGCAGAGGTAGACATTAAGAAAAACGCTAGTACCAGCCATGTGATGGCTGTACAGAACAAGCCTACCTTCAAGAAGAAGGGCAATTCTTGGAAGAAGAAGGGTAAGGCTGGAGTGTCCAAGCCAAACCTAGCACCCAAGGCTAAAGCTGGACCTGCTCCAGATAAAGAGTGTTTTTACTGTCATGAACTTGGTCACTGGAAGAGAAACTGCAAGCAGTACCTAGCTTCCTTGAAGAATGGCGGAAGTAAGAGTACTTCTACCTCAGGTACGCTTGTTGTTAATGTTATAGACAACATATTTCTCGCTGATACAATTATTAATTCTTGGGTATTTGATACCGGATCGGTTGCTCATATTTGCAATTCGATGCAGGGAATGATAAGAAGTAGAAGCGTGGAAAGAGGAGAAGTTGATTTCCACGTGGGCAATAATGCAAGAGTTGTTGCGTTGACCGTCGGGACGATGCAACTCCACCTCCCGTCAGGATTTATTATGGAGTTGAATAATTGTTATTTTGTTCCTAGTTTAAGTCGAAACATTTTGTCTCATTCATGCTTGATGAAGGATGGTTATTCATTTGCAAGTGAAAACAATAGTTGTGTGATCTCTAAGAATAATATGTTTATGGCTTTTGCACCCATTGTGAATGGATTATTTGTTTTAAATCTTGATGGTTCACCTATCTGTAATGTAAGTGCTAAAAGGCCTCGGCCTAATGATTTGAGTCCTACCTACTTGTGGCATTGTCGTTTGGGTCATATAAGTGAAAAGCGCATGAAGAAGCTCCATTCTGATGGACTTCTAACTTCGTTTGATTTTGAATCATACGAGACATGTGAGGCTTGCTTGCTAGGCAAGATGACCAAGACGCCTTTCACAGGATTTCCTAAGAGAGCAGTAGACTTGTTGGAACTCGTACATAGTGATGTATGCGGACCAATGAGCACGACGGCTAGAGGAGGATTCCAATACTTCATAACTTTCACTGATGATTTTAGTAGATATGGCTATGTCTACTTGATGAGGCACAAGTCTGAAACCTTTGAAAAGTTCAAGGAATTTCAGAATGAAGTTGAAAATCAGCGTGGCAAGAAAATTAAGGCCTTACAATCTGATCGTGGAGGCGAGTATTTGAGTCACGAGTTTAGCAATCATCTAAAGAGTTGCGGAATTGTTCCACAACTTACGCGGCCTGGAACACCTCAGAGAAACGGTGTGTCCGAGCGACGTAATCGAACTTTGTTAGACATGGTTCGATCAATGATGAGCCAGTCGGACCTACCGTTGTCATTTTGGGGATACGCTCTAGAAACAGCAGCTTTCACACTTAATAGGGTACCATCTAAATCCGTAGTTAAGACACCATATGAGATATGGACTGGAAAGGTTTCTAGTTTGTCTTTTCTAAAGATTTGGGGATGTGAAGTGTTTGTCAAGTGACTTCAGTCGGACAAGATCACACCCAAGTCGGATAAGTGCATTTTCGTGGGATATCCAAAGGAAACTTTGGGATATTATTTCTACAACCGATCAGAAGGCAAAGTGTTTGTCGCTCGGAACGGGGTTTTCCTAGAGAAAGAGTTTCTCAAAGGAGAAAAGAGTGGAAAGACAGTGCATCTTGAATAATTTCAAGATGAGCCGATCAGGCAAGAATCAATGAGTGATGCTAATGTAGCAGAACAAGTTGAGATACCCATGGCAAGAGAAGCATCGCCACAACCACGAAGGTCAGCAAGGCTCCGCGAAATGCGAGAAATATTATTGTTGGACAATGATGAGCCTGCGACATATGCAGAAGCAATGATGGACCCAGACTCCGAAAAATGGCAGAGTGCCATGCAATCCGAAATAGAGTCCATGGGAGACAATCAAGTTTGGAACTTGGTTGACCCGCCTGATGGTGTTAAAGTCATAGAGTGCAAGTGGATCTATAAGAAGAAAAAGGACATGGATGGAAATGTTCACATCTATAAAGCACGACTTGTCGCAAAAGGTTTTCGACAAGTTCAAGGAGTTGACTATGATGAGACCTTCTCGCCCGTAGTGATGCTTAAGTCCATTCGGATTATTCTAGCTCTAGCTGCATATTTCGATTATGAGATATGGCAGATGGATGTCAAGACAGCTTTCCTGAATGGAAACCTAGCTGAGGACGTGTATATGATACAGCCCGAGGGTTTTGTCGATCCAAAAAATGCTGGAAAGGTATGCAAGCTTCAGAGATCCATTTATGGATTGAAGCAAGCATCTAGGAGTTGGAACATTCGTTTTGATGAAGTGGTCAAAGGGTTTGACTTCACCAAGAACGAAGAAGAGTCTTGTGTTTACAAGAAGGTTAGTGGGAGCTCTATAGTATTTCTAATCTTATATGTGGATGACATATTACTGATTGGAAATAACATTCCTATGCTTGAGTCCGTAAAGACTTCACTGAAAAATAGTTTTTCGATGAAGGACTTAGGGGAAGCAGCATATATTCTGGGCATTAAGATCTATAGAGATAGATCGAGAAGGCTTATAGGTTTAAGCCAAGATACTTACATTGACAAAGTGTTGAAGCGGTTCAGCATGGAAGAGGCAAAGAAAGGGTTCTTGCCTATGTCACATGGCATACATCTCAGCAAGACTCAGTGTCCTTCGACTGCTGATGAGCGGGATCGCATGAGTAGAGTGCCATATGTCTCGGCTATTGGATCTATCATGTATGCAATGATAAGTACTCGCCCAGATGTTTCATATGCGCTAAGTATGACAAGCAGACACCAATCTGATCCAGGTGAGAGTCACTGGACAGCGGTGAAAAACATTCTTAAGTACTTGAGAAGGACTAAAGATATGTTCCTCGTCTATGGAGGTGAGGAGGAGCTCGTTGTAACAGGTTATACCGATGCTAGTTTCCAAACCGACAGAGATGATTCAAAGTCACAATCAGGATTTGTGTTCACACTAAATGGTGGTGCTATTAGTTGGAAAAGTTCCAAGCAGGAGACGGTGGCCGATTCTACGACAGAAGCCGAGTACATCGCGACTTCGGAAGCCGCGAAGGAAGGTGTTTGGATAAGGAATTTCCTCATTGAGCTTGGTGTGTTCCCGAATGCGTCCAGCCCATTGAATCTCTACTGTGATAATAATAGGGCAATTGCGCAAGCAAAGGAGCCAAGGAACCACCAGAAGAACAAACACGTAATGCGGTGATTTCATCTCATTCAGACTTCGTTAACCGGGGTGAGATCAAGATATACAAAATACACATGGATCTGAACATTTCTGATCCGTTGACAAAACCACTCCCGCAGGCTAAGCATGATGCGCATGTAAGAGCTATGGGTATTAGGTACCTTCTAGATTGACTCTAGTGCAAGTGGGAGACTGTTGGAGGTATGCCCTAGAGGCAATCATAGAGATGATGATATTCCATTTGTATCCATGATTTATATATTGTGTTCATTGAATATCCATTAAAGGCTACTTGAATTGATTTGCAATTATGTGAATTGTATGTGAGACTCTTTACTTGTATGGTTATTCTAAAGTTGTCCCTAGTCGGAGTTCATGTGAGGACACACATGAATATTAGACTAGCACATGTATTAGTTGATGACTATGTTTCACAAGTCATGGACATGGAGATGTTGAACTAATAATGTGGACACATGTGGAGACATGTGCTAGGACTGACCCAACACGAGAAGTAGTTCTCTCTTTAAATAACATATACGCTTTGTCCTTAGACCTGAGATTGTCGCATGTATTCTAGATGTGGATCGACCTACTTAGGGGCTATCAAACGCTACGCCGTAACAGGGTAGTTATAAAGGTAGCTTTCGGGTTTGTCAAGAAGCATGCTATGAGACATGGTCAATCAAGATGGGATTTGCCCCTCTCTGATTGAGAATGATATCTCTGGGCCCCTCGAGTGATCGGATCCGAAAATGCATGGCCATGCTACGTACGGTTAAGAGTTAACCTACAAAGGGATTCCGAATCACAGGATCGAGAAAGAGCAGTCGGCTTGAAGCTAGACCAAATATCCTGAGGCAAAGGGAATAGCATGTATATTATGTTGTGATGGTTCGTCTGATATGATCTTCGTGTGCGTATAGGAGTTGGCACGTCTTGCTAGAGGCCGCTACCGACTATTGGGCCGAGTAGGAGTACTCGGGCCATGTCTATACGTATCTGAACCCATAGGGTCACACACTTAAGGGACTGGAAGCCCAATTCGGATCTGATCCGAGTTGGATTAGGTTTAGAAGTACTAATGGGCCTCGGATCCAGAGGCCCGTCAGGAACCTCTATAAATAGAGGGGTGGGGGCGCCCTAGGGTTTACACCTTTTTGGCGAAACACACCTGCCGCGCCTCCCACGCCCTCGCCTGTTGCAACTCGCGGATCTAGCAGTCCGGCTTGCGACGCTTCCTCCCTGCACGTGTGGATACCTTGGAGGTGTTGCGCCTGCAGCACTTGGACGAGCCGCCGATGAGCCACCGACGAGCCACGACGAGCTGACGACGAGCCGCGGCACCGAAGGCGATCTTGCTGCACGTGGACGAGCTGCTGAGGAGCTGCTGGATGTGATCGACTACGTACGACTACGTGATCGTCTTCACTGCATCGACACATATCTACATCTTCCGCACCAGTAGTGCGTCGAGTGGTAATCCCGTGATCCTTATATGGCAGTTCTTCCTGGTTATACGCGGTAGAATTTTTGATTTGCGCTAGCGTAGCCTACCTCGTATCCCAACATATATCCCTCATCTTTCTGTGCAATCTTCTTCTTGATGAGCTTTATTTCTTTATCTTCTAATTGTGCTAGTCCAATTTGGTCATCCAAGGTAGATTCAATGGAGATATGACTCAAGGTACCCTGAGGAATAATCTTCAAGTTGAGCTTTCCCATCTCATGACATAATGTTTCTGCGAAGTTGGTTGCCGACAAATAATTACAATGGGCCTTGCGGCTGAGAGCATCCGCAACCACAATTGCTTTGCTGAGATGATAATGCACTTCTAAATCATATTCTTTGATTAATTCCAACCATCTTTTTTGCCGCATATTAAGATCTGCTTGAGTAAAGATATATTTGAGGCTCTTGTGATCAGTGTAGATATTGCAGCGAGTGCCCATAAGATAATGTCTCCACATCTTTAGAGCGTGGATTACGGCTGCCAGTTCAAGGTCATGTGTAGGGTAGTTCATTTCATGTGGCCGTAACGCTCGTGAGGCGTAGGCAATGACTCGGTTGTCTTGCATAAGAACACATCCAAGTCCAGTTCTGGAGGCATCACAATAAATGTCGAACGGCTTAGTTGTGTTAGGTTGAGCTAGAACTGGGGTGGAAGTCAAAAGTCTTCTCAAGGTGTGGGACGCTTCTTCACATTTGTCACTCCATGTGAATTTGACTCTTTTCTTAGATAATTCAGTCATAGGCTTAGCTATCTTTGAGAAATCCGGGATGAATCGCCGATAGTAGCCTGCTAGACCGAGAAAGTTTCGAATCTAATGAACCGAAGTGGGTGGCTTCCAGTCCATGACTTCTTGTACTTTGCTTGGGTCAACTAAAATGCCATCTCGGGAGATAGTGTGTCCTAACCCTAAACCCTCTCCAACCAGAATTCACACTTGGAGAACTTAGCATATAGCTGATGATCCCTTAGGCGCTGAAGGACTATACGAAGATGCTCAGCATGTTCCTCTTCACTCTTTGAGTATACCAGGATATCATCAATGAATACCACAATGAATTTGTCCAATTTGGGCATGAACACCGAATTCATGAGATACATGAAATAAGCAGTTGCATTAGTGAGCCCAAAAGACATAACTAGGTACTCGTAGAGTCCATACCGTGTAGAGAAATCAGTTTTGGGAATATCACACGGTTGGATTTTGATCTGATGATAACCAGAGCGAAGATCTATCTTTGAGAATACTCTGGCTCCAGCTAATTGATCAAACAACACATCTATGCGGGGAAGAGGGTACTTATTTTTGATAGTGACCGTATTGAGAGGTCAGTAGTCCACACACATGCGTAGACTCTCATCCTTCTTCTTCACAAACAATGCTGGACAGTCCGAAGGTGATGTACTTCGGTGAATGAAACCCTTTTCCAATAGTTCATGCAACTAGGTTTTCAATTCTGCCAGCTCCGCAGGTGGCATTCGATATGGCCTCTTCGATATCGGTGCCGTGCCTGGCTGTAGCTCAATAGCAAACTCAATATCCCTATCTGGCGGCATGCCTGGTAGGTCATTCGGAAATACATCGAGATACTCGTAGACAACAGGGATATCTTCCAGTCGGGTTTCCATCACTGGATAGGCACAAGAATTTATGCACTCTTGGTGGGGTAAGTGTAAGGTAGAGCTGCCGTGTAGGGGTGAGTTTATGTGAACAGCTCGGGCAAAGATATCTAGCATCACTTGCTGTCGAGTCATCCAATCCATACCCAAGATGATATCTATCCCCTCTAGGCTAATAATAATGAGGTTTTCCTTAAAAAGGATGTTGCCTAACTTGATAGGTACAAAGGGATTTATTTGGTCGGAGGCTATTTTTCCACCTGGGGTCGAAATCATATATGACCCTTTTGTGTGACAAAGACTTAACCCACACCTAGCACCAGTTTTATTCCCAATGAAACTATGAGATGCTCCCGAATCAAACAAAATAAGGACGGGTTGATTATGAGCAAGGAATGTACCCATCATTACTTGCGCACCTTCCGGGAGTTCTGCCGAGTTGGTGAAGTTCAACCTCCCTTGTTGAATCTGCACCTTCGGCTTCTTCCCCTTGTTGGCCATGGCATTACTCTAACCAGGACGTTGATTCTTATTCCTGGGGCACTCCTTGGCAAAACGCCCCACATTTCCGCAGGTGAAGCAGCGGTTACCATTTGCAGGGCGCGGCGGCAGTGGAAGGTTGGGCCGAGGTGCCTGTGGCTGGAAACTGGGGAAATGAGGTGCTGGAGGTGGTGGAGGGTGAGCAACCTATTTCCCAGGCTGCGCCGGCCTGCGAGGTGCTGAAGGGGGAACCATTCTGAACTTTCGAGCAGGCAGGCTAGGTGATAGCATTGGAGCCTTCCGCTTCATATCAGCCTTGAGGGCCTTCATACAATCTTCCTGGGAGATTGCCAGGTTTACCAGCTTATTATAGAAATCCACTTTGATGGGGTTTAGCCTTTCCTTGAGCTCAAGACTCAAGCCTCTGCAGAATCGATCTCTCTTCTTTACATCTGAATCTGCGTGATAGCCTGCGTAGCAACACAGGTAGTTGAAGGCCTGTGCGTATTGCAGGACATCGTGGCTTCCCTAGGTAAGAGCCAGGAACTCATTGAGCTTACGCTCTGGTAGGCCCTCAGGGATATGATGGCCCCTGAAAGTGGTCTTGAACTCATTCCAGCTGACAACGTGGTCAGCCGGCAGCATGGTGTGGTAGTGGTCCCACAAGAGGCAGGCAGAACCACGCAGTTATTGGGCTGCGAATCGGGCCTTGTTTGGATCTGGGCATGGAGTGGTGAGGAGCTCAAATTTGGACTCAATCGTGTGAATCCAAGCATCTGCGTCTAGAGGGTCCTCCGACTTGTGGAACGTCTGGGGCTGCATGCCCAGGAAATCCTCATAACGAGCGACCTGGGGTTGCGGGTGACCCCGTCCTCCCTGGGGCTGCTGCTGTTGCTGCTGCTACCCCTGGACCAGGTGTCACAAGAGTTCAATTTGCGCAGCCAGAACGTCCGCAAGCGACGGCGGAAGGGGCGGTGGTGGCGGAGGTGTGTGCCCATCCCCGCTACCACTGGGGATCGATCCGGAGCGAGTGAGGCACACCATCTGCAAGAGTGTACTTTTCCATTAGTCACATAATTCGAAAGCTTGCTTATTCACAAGGAAAAATTATGTGCTAAAACAGAAACGTTCATCTTGCCGATAGTGAGAAAAATAGCAATAAGATCCTTTATTGAGTAGGTGCTTATCTCTTCTTTGTCATGCACATTGTTTCTTATCTTTTATTGAGTAGATGCTTATCTCTTCTTTGTCATGCACACAAGTTTTCACACAACTTTGGTGTTTGAATCTCAGCTTAAAAGTGGATAGAAGTGAGAGTAAAAGTGAGATCAAAACAGCGATAGAAATCTGCCAAGTTTCTGAACATTACAATTAAGTCATGACAAAAGCAAGTCCATGCTTGCGACAAGTTCTTCAACACAATGGGGGTACTCAACTCGAGGCTAACCTATTACATCACCATCCAAAACATAGGTTGCTTCGGAGTAAACACAAAAGAGACCTACTCAAAACAACAAACATCTAAAATTCATCCAAGTTGCCCACGGAGACAGCACTATGCGCCGGAGAAGGAGCGTCACCAACTCGAGGCTGAGACGGAATGCCCTCAAAGTCCATACTCGAGACACCCTCGATCTCCACGGGGTCTTCCTCCTCCTCCTCCTCCTCCATCGGCTCATTCTGCCCCTGTTGCTCAAGTGCGTGGATCGCATTCAACTCGGCATGGTGCTCGTCCAAATGCGCATTGGCAATAGCCAACTCCATCTCAACATCCAACTTCTCCTCTGCTAGTACCTCCATGTCATGCTCCATATCTGCTACTTCCCCCTCTAGCTCGGTGATCCACGCCTCCATATCAGAAATCCGTATGCCCCTCTGAAAAAGCTCAAGCGACTGGTCCACCAGGTGTCTCTTGGTGGTGGTAAGAGTCTCTTGGGTGTCCATGGCCAACCTAGCCAAGGTAGCCATAGCTCTACCCTGTAGCTCAACCAATCGGTATAGTGCATTCATGCACCGAGCTGAGGCGAAGATCGTGCACTGCAGGTTTATGGCAGCCAACACATCCATGTTATTCATCCTGTCAATCCAATCAGCATCTCGCTTGTCCCTAGCGGGGAACAAGTCAATCGGATCCAAGAAAATCTCAAAAGGGTGTAGCCTATAGAATTGAGTTAATGCTTGCAGGGCTGCGGACTCCCATGTATCCTCAAGTGTATGTCCATAGGCCAAAATCTTGATTTGTGGCCACTGTGGCTACTCCAGGGGTGGGGGCACAATTACGCGTACGCTGCTCCTCTGGACCCCGTGCTCCTGGTACTCACGTCCCGCATAGATAGGCGGCGACTGGTACCCGAACCAGCGTAAGGTATACCACAAGATAGCGGGAAAGCCCTTAAAATGGAGGCACGTACAGTGGGAGGTACCATCCGTGCCGAGAACAACATACCCGGGAGTGGCCATCTGGAACCAAAGATCGATAAGTGAGACATGAGATTAAAAACTTGAAAACTAGCAACAGATTTCTGGTAGGTTAGAGAAAAGCTCATAACTCAGCAAGTATTCATCCAAAAATTCACAAATTTCACCAGCATGTTCTTCAGAAAGTTGGTAGCAAGTTTGAAATTCAGAGGTGGAGCGAAAACAGATCCTAACAGGGTGATGTGCTCAGGTTTTTAACAGGTGGTAGATGCTGCAATTTCAGAGACAGTGTGGGAGTGAACTCGGCATAACTCTCAAACCAGAGGTCCAAATAAGCCAAAATTTTACAAAAATGTTATCCATTTAGTGCGTTACAACTTTGTTTAAGAGGTGACTAGCATAAAATGTCCTTAAGGAAGTCGAAAAAGTAAAACTCCAACAGGTGCACAAACTGTGTGTTTCAACAACAGGGAGTTACAACACTGACCAAAGCTCACGACTCTCTCAGGCAAGATTTACCAAATTTGACCAGCATCTTAATTAAAGGTTTTGAAAAAAAATTTGTATATAAAGTTTCTAGATACAACTCATGGAAACATCCGAAAATGTTTTTAGAAGGCGAGCATCTGCTGAAAAGGACAGCTAGAAAATCCTTAACGCGGAGCAAACTTAAACACATGTGCGAGAACGATTTAGTGGTTTCACGAATTTTGTTTCATGATGCATGCACATCCTAAATCGTCCTTTCAACCGAAACAATTGCTAAAAAGTTTTGGACTTACGTGGTTAGTGCCGGTGGCAAGCAACAATTACGTCTCTCCCTATAATAACTAGTCGAGTTTCTAATATCGTTTCTTATGTAAACGCGGTTAGCGTACCTACAGAAGATCACAATATAACTTGAACCTTTCATACCAACACTCACGAAAGCATCCACAAGCATTACCATTCGCTATAGAAATGGCACCCATGCATTTAACGTTGCATGGACAGCGCAACAACTGTGGAAATAGGCCCTTTTGAATAGAATCATATAACCCTTCGCATACTCGTGATGCGGAATCTTGCGCACGTATAATAGATGTGGGCGAACAACTGTGATGATAGGCCCGTTGGAATTGAGCCATACCACCCTTCGCATAAATTATCATACGGAACCTTGCGCACGTATAATAAACGTGGATGAAAAAGAACGCGATGATAGGTTCATTTGAATAGACTTCCTATCACCCCTCTCATACTCGTGATGCGGAATTCTGCACACGTATGATACACGTGAGCGAAAGTGCTGAGAGTTAGTATAAATAACCGATAGCTATTAGCCACCTTAAATAACCCAAAATTCCCCTAGGGCTTCTCATACTAAGTTCATCCTTAACGACCGTACGAGATTTTCAAACTAATTTCTTGCATGTTTTATTTTAGAAAAGGTGTTTAAGGTCTACTATTTTTCGGTTGAGTTCATACTTCATATGTGCATGATTATGCTAACGGCTAACTGGATGTGTTGTGTTTTGATGTTTGTACAAAACATATCTTGTGTGTTGTGTCTCTTGGCTTGTAATGTGTAGGTGTAGGATGCAACATGGCAGTCGACGGCATGAGGTGAAGGTCAAGCGCGAAAGGTCCATGCTGATGTACTAGGGCTGTGAAGGATGGACATGAGTAGGCTTGGATCGAGGGACCCGAGGAGTCCGGGCGGAGTCATGGGCGATCCACATGGTGCACCAAAGAGCAACAGTACATGGATGGGATGGAGACGGCGTCGGTCAAGTCAAGTGGGATGGAGGCGAGTCGAGTAGGTGGCCCAGAAGCCGCGAGCGAAAAACTTGGAGGCATCAAAGGCTTGGAGGACGCTAGACACGCATCGACATCGGTGAGTCACGTCTTGCGGGGCGTGCAAGAGGGTTTGACCGGTTTGACCTCAAATTGGGGGTGAGTCATGCCAGGTGGGTGTAACATCCGTGAAAATTACCAACTAAAATCACCCGTTAAAGATCGCTTTCAAAAGCTTTCTACCGCTGAGCTCCACGAAATCAAAAATCTTCCCGGCGATTTCGCCATCCCGGCACCCAAGCCGATAGCCATCATTTTTATCTGTGCCCATAATTCTCGCCGCGTGCCATCGTCAGACTGCCGCGCGCGTGCTCCGACCGCGTGCCGGCAATCGCCGCCGGATCCCTCTCCCATGTCTTTTTCCCGTTCCCGTTTTCTTTTTCGTTTCTTCCCGTACTTCCTCGTCTCTTTCTCCATGCATACATTCAATACTTCTCTCTCCTCCTCCTTCTTCTTCCTGGTGCCGCACGTCCGGACCCAACACCATAACTCCACCGCACCCCACCTCCCTAGCGCCATACCATCGGCCGCTCGGCCCCGCGCGCCCGGGACCCGCGCCGCCCGACCCGGCCCCGGCCACTGCGCCGCCCCGCCCCAGCGCTTGGCCGCCCCTGCCCCGCGCGCACGCCCCTGCACCACCGTCAGCCCGACCCCACCGCCGGCACGGTGCTGCCCGCCGCACCCTACCGGCCCATCCCCCACCGCCGGCCTCGCTTGACCGGTCCCCTACCGCCGGCCACCCCTCGCCGGTGCTATAAAAGGGCCCCTCGCCGGCTCCTCTCCCCACCCATCCACAAGCCGCCCTTCTCCTCCCCTCACCGAGCACCACTGCCGCCCGTGCGCCGCCGCCTGTTCCCTCCCGTACCGAGCCGCCGCCGCCACCACCCGTATGCCGCCCGTCCAAGCCACCGCCCCTTGCACCTCGCTGGCCGCATCTCCCCCATCTCTCACCCTAATGTAGGAGAGCAAAATGGATCCCCCTCTCCTTCCTCCGCTGCTCCCGGCCCACGGCTCGACGCCGGTGAGACCCGGCCGGCCGGCCGCCGCCGGCCCCACCTCCTTCTCACTCCCCTCCCTCTGTTCCTAGGGAGAAGAAGATAAAGATGCCCCAAAATTTTGATCTGACCCCCTCTTTCTCCCTATTTGCAAATAAGTCCTTCCACCACTCACATAACCCTTTCACAGATCAGCCCCTCCACCTCCAAAAGTATTTACAAATAGGTCCCTGGTTTATTATAAATCAGTCCTAAACCTCCGTTTAAGCCCCTAATTCATGTTTAACCCGTCATTTCATGCGCCAAACTTCCTCCAATTAATCCCAAATTTTACCACTTCATCCTCTAGAATACTTTTGCCGACCATATCCAAACTTCCCAAAAATAATCTCTCTACCTATTTTTCGTTCGCGTTTTCTGTTCGGAGCTCAACGGTTAAAAACCGATCCTTCTTTTATTTATTTGTGTGTCCGTTTGTGTGTGCCGTAGATCGCGGATTGCCCGAGGAGGATCCCGAGGAGGAGTTTGACCGCGAGCCCAAGCCCGAGGACCAGCAGCATGAGCCAGAACTCCCAGAAGGCTTTGAAGACGGCAAGTCCAATCTCACCCTTTGATGCATACTTAATACCTAGTTTTTCAAACACAACCTATTTGCCTGTTTTACAAAGTGCATATTATTTCATCGCAAGACATGGTTGGATAGCCACCCCTTGATTGTTATGAACAATGCTTGTTACCCTATGGTTGTCTCTAAATATGATTCACTCTATTTGGTCGATAGCCACCGCTAGAATGCTTAGGAAATTGCTACTTAAATACAATCACTACTACAATGATGTATTCGGAAAATAAATGTGTGTGTGTGTGTGCAAGTAAGGAAAATGGCTTTCTAGGTTCAAAGGAAAAAGGATGTGTAGATAGGATGGATGGGTATTCCTTGTGTGGGATGCCAGGGTGTTGTGCTCGTACCTTGGTGGTTGAGTAATGTTGGGAGATATCCATCTTGTCGTGGTTAAGGACCGAGTTGATGTGTCATCTTGCCTAATTCAACCATCGTGCAACCACTCGACCGTTGTATGGGCAACGGCTTAGCATAAATCCCACTAGCTAAACTGTTAGTCTTCAGGGGTGCTGGTGAGCAACGGGAGCCCATGGAAAAGGAGTAAGATCTTGGTGACTTAGGTCCCAGTTACGGTCTCGTGGATGAGCCGTGAACCCCTTGGGTGCTTCGGTGAAGGCTAGCCAGTCTCAGCTAAGGTGGGTAATGGCTTTGTTAGGATCCGCACCAGCACTAAGGTGATCGTGCTGCAGTACCCTACTTGTGGGAAAAGTGTACAACCTCTGCAGAGTTAAAATCTATCCGGGTAGCCGTGTCCACAGTATTGGACGAGTTATGGCTTGGTCACATAACTAGCACTTGGGCATAGTTGTCGGGTGTGTGTGTGTGCGTGTGTGTGTGGAATTTTGGAAGTGTCCGGCAGTTGTGCCGTGCGCTATGGCGGACGGGGAGTCCGATAGCGATAAAACTTGGATCATTTGTGTACGATCAACCCCACTTAATGTTTCGGTTACTAAAGAAAAGCTTTACGAAAATTTGTTTGAAAACGAGCCCTTGCATGTGTTGAAAAACCTAGCTTTATTGCCAATAAACTCTAGCCTATCCTTTATTTATCCTGTGCATATACTTGATTGTATCCCCCTCCGTGGATGGGGTTGGACTTGTTGAGTACGTTCGTACTCACCCTTGCTTCGTTACTACAGAGGAAGACCCGGACTTTATCGCCGAAGACTTTGAGTAGAGGTTGTGTCCGCACCCAACGCTGCCTGTGGTGCTGGCCTTTCCAAGATGCTTCTACTGCCGTGTAGTCCCGAGTGCTGTCTTTTGGCAGTCGCTTGGTTAGCCGCTGTTATTTATTTGCTTCTTATCGCTGCGTGGCTCTCACGCCCACTCCCTCGGGAGTTGTATGGTAACTGAATTATCTGTCGAACAAATGTGTTATCAGCCTCCTGGGACTGATATTTGTATCACATTTAGTCTCTACTTATGTTGGGACGCTTCAGTGGGCGTGCAAGAGGGTTTGACCAGTTTAACCTCAAAACCGGGGATGAGTCACGCCAGGTGGGTGTGTGCAGAGGGTTTGGGTGGTTTAGGCCTTAATACCACCGCGCAGGCAGGTTTGCCGGTTTAGGCCTCAAAACCGGGGGTGAGTTCAGTGCGGTCGGATGGCGTCAAGTCGGAGGACATGTGGCACCATCACGAACCTTGCGTCGAGGTGAAGCGAAGTCGTGAAGGCGTCGGGTCTGTCCGATGAACGAAGAAAAAGTTGGATGGTTTTGCCCCTAGGGGGTTTGGAGTTGTATGCTTAATGTAAAGGCATTTTGGACATTGGCCAAATGCCTATATATGTGTATGAGGGCTGTTTGGGCAGCCATTCCCCTTGGGCTTGTTTTGGTGGTTGCTACTCATTTGTTTGTGAGAGCTTTCGGAGAGAGGAGAGGGGAGAGAAGAGAGGGGAGAGAGGAGGGATCTTTGTTTGATCTTTTCACCATCCTAGCTTTGATTGTGCTAAGGAGTGGCTTGTAACTGGATATGGTGTAGTAATCCAAAGATCTATTTCGTGCCATCTTGTTCCATCCCATTTGGATTTGCAATTTTCATTTGTATTCTTTGCGTTCTTGTTTTCTCCCCTTTCTTCCCTCTCATGTTTTTGGTCGATTCGTGTTTTGTGGGGAGTTTTGAGTCAATCCAGTTGTTTGGAAATGAACTAGGATGTGATTTGAACCTTTCCACTGAAGGGATTTGATTGAAACCTCACGAATTCATAGATCGGGTCGATTCAAGTTTTGGCGTTGAGAAAATAGAGTTCTTCATAAGGTTTGAAATTCCCTTTCATTCACAAATCTTTTAGGGATGATTTCTTATGAGAAGCTTCTTTACTATTTCAAATTTCGTGATTTTTGGAGGTCGTTTGACCCTGTTTCGGATTTTTCTACCATCTTCGCGTAGGCTGTTTTGGAATTCCGGAAATCTCCAGACCTCCGGAAATTTCTGAAGGTTTCTTCAGAAAATTCTGCACATCCGGAATTTTTCAAAGGTTCCTCCGGATTTTTCCACATAGAGGTGTTGGTTTTCAAAGTTTATCTTTCAAAGGTTGTCTGGAGTCTTTCTTGTTTCCGCTATTCTCAAATTGGGTTCCTAGCATCATTCCTAGGTCCATTAGCTTGTGCATAACTAAGTGGACTTGATTTTACTAGAAGAGAGGTTTGTGGATTTTTAGCTGAAGTTCTTGGAGAAAATTTGAATCGACTCCCATTCACCCCCCCTCTGGTCGTCTTTCCGGTCCTTCAATTGGTATTAGAGCTTGGTTAAGGATCATACAACCTTAATCGGCTTTGTGATCCACAGGGTGACAAGATAAAGGGTGTTTGTGCTTACGGATTTGGTTTTTGCGATTTGAGCTTGCTTTTTGGCTAATCCTAACCGGTGCTTTGAGCTATGGCACCAAGCTCTTCTTCTTGTGTTTCATTGTCCTCTGGTAGGAGGAGTTCGGAGATTGAGTTGGAACTAGAAGTGGAGGCGGTGATGGATCTCCTTGAGAACTACCAGGATGGTGATCTCATGAAGGGCGAGTTATACCACAGGCTAAGAGGCATGAGCTAAGGTACACTTGCAAAATGCATCATGGTTCTATGCAATCGTGTTGATGATTGTGAAGATGAGAATCAGAGAAACATAGAGCTTTGTGATGCTTTGTGTAGGAAGAATGACAAGATGAAATGTTCTCTTGGTAGCTTGAAATGCAGAATTGCTCATTGGAAGTCACATGCTTTAAATCCTTGCGATTCTTGTGATGCCTTGCTTACAAAGAATGATGAATCGAACTCTTCTCTTGATTGCTTGAAATTTGAAAATGACTTGTTGAAATTCAATGCCTCTATGCCATGCAATTCTTGTATAGCTTTAAATAATGATTTTGATAATGCTAGAGATGAAATTGCTTTGTTGAAGTTAAATGCTTTTTTACCGTGTGTTTCATGTGAGTCTTTGCTTGCTGAAATTAATGAAATAAAATTGAATGACACTACATGTGTAGATCAACTGGAGCATGCTAGGGCTGGAATTTGTGAAATGAAGTCTATACCTTACAGCATATGCTCTTTGGTGCTTGATGATGATGTTTTCCTTACTTCTTGTGATAATCATGATATAGTGCTTGATGTGAATGATGATGATTGTTCATGCGGTCTTA
This sequence comes from Setaria italica, assembly GCF_000263155.2. Taxonomy (NCBI): domain Eukaryota; kingdom Viridiplantae; phylum Streptophyta; class Magnoliopsida; order Poales; family Poaceae; genus Setaria; species Setaria italica. Next base: position 21,964,569 of record NC_028454.1, read on the forward strand.
TTTGCAAATCATGCATTGAATTGGAAAATGAAGTTTTGGCTTTGAAGCAAATGTGTGATGATATGAGCGCCAAGTTGGTTGAGCACAATGAGATGAGTGCCACCTTGAGAAAGAAAATGAACTCTTGCGTATTACATATGCTAAGTGCATTGAAAAGGAGAATGGTGTTGTTGATGCTTCTTGCTCTAAGTCCCAAAGGACTTCTTGAACGAGAATGATGATTCGTCCTCTCGGACCGTGCCTACAAAAAGGCCTACCATTGCTCTTATTGTGAGAAAGATGGGCATCAAGAGAGTTTTTGTTATCGTCGTGCAAGAAAAATGCGGCAAACTCGTGCTTCTAGGCCTTTGGTTGTTCATAGCCCTGCTCATGGCTTGAACACTTGTGAGCCTAGTAAGAAGCCACATTTCATTGATGGGTTTTATGACTCCTTTTCTAGGGAGTTAGGTCATGCACGTGAACATGCTTCTAGTTCTTCTTATGCTGGTCCACGACATGGTTCTCATGGTGCTTGTGTTGGTTCTTCTCTTAAGACCTCAGGGGATCATTGCCTTTTTGCTAGTGGTAGCACTCGTTCTTCTTCTCAAGTTGCTCCTTTGAGGCATGGTTCCAAGGGTGTTTCAAAATCATCTCATTTGAACTGGTATTTGCATCATGCTAACCCACATGATAAGTTGAGTGCATCTTTTACCCGGGTGACTAAGTTTTGGATTCCCATGTATATGCTTGCTAACCCTTTGGGATCCAAGACTCGGTCTTCTTTGTCCCTTCATGTGAAGGTACAGGGATGTGGGTGGAGGACATGAGCTTGAAGGGACTTGATCTTTTGCTTGAGGTGATCAAGACTTGATGGTTCTACACACCGTTTGGATGTACACTTGTATAGTGAGTTTTTCCTTTCGTGTATACTACTCACTTGTGGACTCTTTTGCATGTTATATACTTGTATCATGATGTGAATATACCATGGTAGGCTAGCCACATTTTCATGTTAGCATGTGTGATCTTCATGTATATCTTGTACGGCTAGGATTGTAATATATCTTGGAGGATGATCCACATGAACATCGTGCCATACTTTAGCTTAGTCTTCGAATTGGGTATGACATGTTGTTCATTTGGTATCATTTTATCTTAGTATCTTTGCATAATCCTTTGCACCTTGTTGACATGTTTGCTTGCCCAAACTTTTAATCATAAATAGGGAATCATGTTGCAATGGGTTAATTCTTCTCATTGGTATCATCATTGTATTGTGTGACATGAATTGAGCTTTATCTTGCTTTTGGGCTTGCCTTGTCTTTGGGTTGTATTTTCCTCCTTTGGATTTTTCTCTTCCTTTTGATTGGTGTTGGACTTTTTTATTTGTCCCCTTCTTTTTCTAGCTTTTCTTTGCTAGGTGTCTTTGGGTGAGGGGGAGTTCGGCTTCATTCGAGGAGGGGTTTTGGACCAAGGACTTGCTTTGATTTTTGATATTTGCTTTTGATCTTTTAATTGTTATCACATTTGATCTTTCAATTGGATTTTATTTTCTTCAAGTGATATCAATTTTTGATAGTTCAATTGGTATCTTTTCTATGGTACTCAATTGGGAACCTTGGCGGTTCTTCTTTGGCCACGAAGCTTTTCCTAGATTGGTTTGACCCTCATGAGCTTTCTTGATTTTGAGCTGAGCCCCATGTCTTTTAGCATTGCATTGCATTTGTATCATATTGCACCTTATACACTTTGCACTAGATGAGCTTCTCCTATATATCCTTAGCATTTCCTTATGCTATTTGTGAGCAAGTGCATTGGTTGGTGATTGTGTAGCAATGTGCAGCATATGCTCTTGATGATATTGTCATATAACCATGTTGATCTAAATGCTTTTCTAAATCAAATGTTAATCTTGAACAATGAATTTTGAAATGATTATCACCCATGACTAGCTACCTATTTATGCATTGCTCTTGCTTGAATGCTAGTTCCATGTTTAGCTTTTGCTTGGAATTCATATTCTTTTCAATTGGATCAAAGATCTAGGTATCATTGCAAATATTTAGCCCCATGATGCATTCCTTGGGGAAGCATGGCTTCTTGTGCCGCAAAGGCACTTCATGTAACTTGTTTAATGTGAATGATGAAAAATGATGATAAAAAATAATTCAGTAATTCACCAAGTTATTGTGCTTAATGTTGATATTCTTGCTTGCTTAGTTGTTACATGATGTCTACCAAAAGAAGTAGGCACATGGTTTCAACAAGCATTGACATGACTTGTGATGCATTTGTGGGTGTTTGCAATGATCTCTTGTTAAGAATGTATCTTCCTTGTATGAGCTTTGATGGACTAGTTTAATTCTTGCTTGAGTGATTCATGACTAGGTGCTTGCTCATGTAGTGATACTTCTATAGACTGCAAAACTTTTCAATTTGCTTTGTCTTTTGCTTATATCATAATATCCTCTTGATGACGATGCAATTGCTCTTTATGATCTACCTTGCATTATCTCACTTGTAGCATTTGTAAGTGCTTTGTGATATATTTGAGAAGCTTGGTAGGTTCTGCATCTCCTTACACACATTTTATGCTTCCATGTGAATCTTCATGTTTGTATTTAAGGGGGAGCATGCATTCTTTTGCTCTTGTGCATGCATTTCATTGTGGCATATTTTTAGGGGGAGTGCATGTGTTTAGGGGGAGCTTGTGAGCTTTGTGTGCTCTTTTGCTATGTTGCTTGTGTTTAGTGGCAGCTTCTGAGCTTTGTGCTAGTTTTGTGCTCTCTTTTGCTCTTTTTGCCGGTTGTGTTGAGCTTTTACCTCTTCTTGAGGAACCGGCATTTGGTTTGAGCTTTCGATCACCACATGATTAGTGTTGAGCCCTTTCTGCCTCTTCTTGAGGAATCATGTGTTCTTTGTCTCGGTTGTGTTGAGCCGTTGCCCATGTCTTTGGGGACCAAGACTTTACTAAGTTAATTTTTCCTTTGTGATGTTTCTCATGCCAAGTGACTTTAATATTTGCCTTTACATAGCTTTCGATCACTTGGATGAGAGTTTTGCCTAATTGATTTCACAACTTGGCTTTTACGCCTCTTCTCATCTCAAGTGACTTTGATCTTGGTTTTTATTTGACTTTTGATCACTTGGAAGAGATTTTCGGCTTTTTCCTCTCAAACCATTTCTTTGTGCTTGAATGTTGTCAACACACTCATCAAGGGGGAGATTGAGAAAATCAAGTTGATATGAACCTTGATTTTATAGTGATAAGCGTTTGACAAATGTTGAAATGGCTTTGACGGCATTTTGGGATTCATGAAGCTCTTGTGTCTTTTGCTTGACTCTTTGGTTGTCTTGTGGGATTCATCAAGGGGGAGATTGAGAAATGGTTGTCTGGAGCTTGCATGATCCCTTCTCATATCAAGTTGCCTTGTGTTTGCTTTTACTTGGCTTTTGGGCACTTGAATGAGTTTTTCTTTTGCTTTCAAATCATCTTTTGTCAATGCACTTATCAAGGGGGAGATTGAGAGACCAAGTTGAGATGTGTCTTGGTATATTTGTGATGAGTGAGACTAGATGATTTGAGGCTTTACCGGTTGAGTCCATACTTCATATGTGCATGATTATGCTAACGACGAACCGGATGTGTTGTGTTTTGGTGTTTGTACAAAACATATCTTGTGTGTTATGTCTCTTGACTTGTAATGTGCAGGTGTAGGATGCGACATAGTGGTCGACGGCATGAGGTGAAGGTCAAGCACGAAATGTCCATGCCGATGTACTAGGGCTATGAAAGGTGGACATGAGTAGGCTTGGATCAAGGGACCCGAGGAGTCTGGGCGGAGTCATGGGCGATCCACATGATGCACGGATGAGCAAGAGTACATGGACGGGATGGAGACGGCGTCGGTCGAGTTAAGCGGGACGGAGGCGAGTCGAGTAGGTGGTCCGGGATCTAGGAGCAAAAGACTTGGAGGTGTTGAAGGCTTGGCGGACGCTGGACATGCGTCAACATCAGTGAGTCATGTCTTGCGGGGCGTGGAAGAGGGTTTGATCGGTTTGGCCTCAAAACCGGGGGTGAGTCACGCCAGGTGGGTGTGCAAGAGGGTTTGACCGGTTTAACCTCAAAACTAGGGGTGAGTCACGCTAGGTGGGTGTGCAGAGGGTTTGGGTGGTTTGGGCCTCAATACCACCGCGCAGGCAGGTTTGCTGGTTTAGGCCTCAAAATCGGGAGCGAGTTCGGTGCGGCCAGACAGCATCAAGTCGGAGGACGCGTGGTACAATCGCGAAGATTGCATCGAGGCGAAGCGAAGTCGTGAAGGCGCCGGGTCCATCCGATGAACGAAGAAAAAGTTGGAAGGTTTTGCCCCTAGGGGGTTTGGAGTTGTATACTTAATGTAAGGGCATTTTGGACATTGGCCAAATGCCTATAGATGTGTATGAGGGCTGTTTGGGGCAGCCATTCCCTTGGGCTTGTTTTGGTGGTTGCTACTCATTTGTTTGTGAGAGCTTTGGGAGAGAGGGGACAGAGGAGGGATCTTTGTTTGATCTTTTTGCCATCCTAGCTTTGATTGTGCTAAGGAGTGGCTTGTAACCGGATATGGTGTAGTCATCCAAAGACCTATTTCGTGCCATCTTGTTCCATCCCATTTGGATTTGCAATTTTCATTTGTGTTCTACGCGTTCTTGTTTTCTCCCTTTTCTTCCCTCTCACATTTTTGGTCGATTCGTATTTTGTGGGGAGTTTTGAGTCAATCCAGTTGTTTGGAAACGAACTAGGACGTGAGTTGAACCTTTCCACTGAAGGGATTTGATTGAAACCTCACGAATTCATAGATCGGGTCGATTCAAGTTTTGGCTTAGAGAAAATAGAGTTCTTCACTAGATTTGAAATTCCCTTTAGTTCACAAATCTTTTATGGATGATTTCTTAGGAGAAGCTTCTTTACTATGTTGTGAAACTTGGTTCAAATTTTGTGATTTTTGGAGTTCGTTTGACCCTGTTTCGGATTTTTCTACCATTTTCGCGCAGGCTGTTTTGGAATGCCGGAAATCTTCGGACATAATTCCAGAAATCTCTGGACCTTCGGAAATTTCTGAAGGTTTCTCCGAAAAATTCCGCACATCCGAAATTTTACGAAGGTTCCTCCGAATTTTTCTGCACAGAGGTGTTGGTTTTCAAAGTTTGTCTTTCGAAGGTTGTTTGAAGTCTTTCTTGCTTCCACTATTCTCAAACTGGGTTCCTAGCATCATTCCTAGGTCCATTAGCTTGTGCATAACTAAGTGGAGTTGATTTTGCTAGAAGAAAGGCTTGTGGGATTTAGCCGAAGTTCTTGGAGAAAATTTGAATCGGCTCCCATTCACCACCACCCCCCCTCTGGTCGCCTTTCCGGTCCTTCAGTTTTCTTTGTCATGCTTTCAAGCTCTAGTACCAGCTGTGGTGGAACCGTCCAAATTAACATGGGTAAAGCACACTTAAGTCACCTAACACGCAATCATGTACTTTAAACAAGTCAACTTGGTCGGCTGTCGGATTTCATCCGATAAACCACTTCACTCAGGATCGAGAAAGGAAGACTCACACGAAGGCGAGTGGTTACAGAGATTACAACAGTCCATCCAAATTAAACAAGTGCATCAAATTATTACAACATCAAGTTCGAAATTCAAACAAAGTTTGCAGAGTTTTCAAATGAATGAAAGAAATAAGCGGAAGCTAAACGTCGTTGCATGATATCATGAAGAAGCCGATCATAACATCAATGATCCCTGTCCTCGCCGTCCGAGGAGGGATCCAAGTCGACCGTCCAACCCGGAGGAAGTTGGGTAGGCCAAGTGTCACTTGCAGCGAGCTCAGGGGTATCAACATCACCTGAAAAGATGTGCCACAAGTAAGGCTGAGCAACTATGCTCAACAAGACTTAACTGACGGGTGGTAACTACATCGATCAACACCTAGACATGCAGGCTTTTTGGATCTGGGATTTATCTTTGCCAAAAGCGACTAGAGTAGGTCCTTACTTTCAATGTTTTAGCCACAAGTTCTATTGTTGTTTACCATTTTAAGTTAGCAACTATACTAACCAAGCATAGTTTCCAAGCAATTAATACAAGTAACAATATTAGCTCATCAACATCTTTCATTTTTACTCAGTGTAGCATAGCGATCAAGTAGTCCCAAACTGTGAGAGGCAGACGAATCAATTCGATTTTCTTAACCATACATGGCGAACCTAATCCCACAACATCCACGCACCACGAGTGGTCACTTCATTTGTCAGCCGTCCCCATCAATTCCCAGACCCGTGTCGAGCCCACTTCCCTTGGTACAAGGCTCCATAGACCTGGTCTCCGCCGTACTATGACCGCACTTGTCACCACATGCGGCTGCAAGGGAACTCCATTCTAGAGAAAGTGGGGCGATCCGCTCACGTTTCGGTTCAATTAGGTACTAGGCTTCCCCATCCCATAATAGCTATGAGATTAGTACTTTCAAACACTTGATCACGAACACTACCACATCTCGACCTTAGTGCAATTTCATGTAGACACACGGGGCAATCCACTAACCACCAAAAATAGTTCACAAAGCCCTGCCCCGTCCATCGTCCTTATGGTTGCAATGAATGGAAAGGTCATTCAACTCCTATAACTTGTGAGTGACAGGAAATCACTCGACTTTTACTGAGTCCTATTAAGCATTGCAACTACTCGACTCAATATACTAGTGTTCATATCAAAGGGTACTATGTTCAAGCTTCTACGGTTTCAATCAACTCCTGGAACGTAAATGCACAATCAAAGCAATCAATTGTATTGCAAGTATTTAAAGATAGGAAATCATGCTCCGGGGCTTGCCTTCACATTGGGAGTTAGCGAACTGGTCCTCAGCTTGCTCCGGTACAGGCTTGGCTCCGGCGTGGTGCAGATCCGCTACGGCTTCTTTTTCTGGCGCCGGGTGCAGCTCGTACGTTCCGTCAGCAAGGTTCAACTCTACACGAAATGCAAATGCATCAAGTTCAAACTTCCATGCTTTCTCATACAGGATGCAAAACATGAATTAGTGCTGAAGTGTCAATTACATTACGACCACATTCACCTAAATAAGGTTCTAAACTTTCTTTATTTTCATGAAGTAAGGTTTGTTGTGGTATAAAACCCGGGGTTGATTTGATGGTGATTGTGTACATATATATAACTTAGCTTTATTAAACTTTAGATCGGAAAGTTATCCTATTTCTGAATGTTTTTCGGTAACTCTTCCGAAAAAGACCATTACTCTTACTTAATGTTTCTTTCTTCCATTTAATTAGGTCCATCTTCCAAATTTTATTTCAGTCTTCAAATAGTGAGGTATGACATTGTTAATTTAACAGTACATCAGACATAACATCATTAGCTTACTGTAAAAATTTGGGGTGCATTGGATTAGCACAAAAATAATTAAAATTATTTCATCATCCCAAGGTGACAAGTACTTAATCATTTCTAACTCGAGTTATTTAGAGAGTCAGTTGCTGAAATTTTAACAGAGTGTTACAAAGAAGAAACATAGCCTTTGGTGAATTTTTCAGGATTTTTAACGAAGGACATATATACCATAAATTCCTCTTATTTATCTTTCTATAAAAAGGTAGGTGGGTTCCATGAACCTTCAGATAGGGTTTCATAATTTTCTTGTGAACCAGGCTTCACCACTGATTTACCCATAGTGGTTTCACATTTTTCTCACCTCTCGATGAATTATTATGCAAAAAGACAAAAGCACCCTTAGATTGCAATTATAAAACTAAAAAGGTGATTTAAACATCTACGCTACGCTCCAAATTATTTTCATAAGCTTCCATTCTCTGAAACACTTGAGAGTTGGATTCATCATTTTAGCATTTTTCTATGATTTACTATGATTTAAATAGCTTAAACAAGGATTAAAATATATAACAATAATTCTAGCAGAGACATGTGCCAAAATTAATTTGACATTTTTCCGATTTTTGTACAATTTATGGTGTATTTTCAAAAATTAGAATATTTTCTACCGAAAACAAAAGAAAAACCATAGTAAACTTGCGATCTAGCCCTTACGTCTATTGGTTAAATGCGCAGGGGTCCCTAATTTTAGTGCTAAGGCCCCTAAAAAAAGGAAAAAGACACAAGTGTGTCCTTGGCTTGCGGCGAGGAGCAGGGAGCTGCAGAGGTGGGGGCTCCGCGGAGAGGTGGCTCGGCGACAGGCGCAAAGCAGAGCACGGGCAGCGACGGGGTGTGGCGTGAGCGAGGTGGAGCGGGAAAGGGGAGCGCGGCGGGGTTGGCGATGCACTTATAGGCGAGCGAGGCTCCGGGGCCAGCAGTTGGGACCGGGGGGGAAGCCGAGCGTGCTACTATGGCCATTCATGGCGGCCGTGCCATTAGCGCAAAGGTGCGATAGGCGGGGTGCGGCAGGCGAGGCTGCAGGCGTTGGGCAAAGCGAGCGTGCGCGTGGGGAATAGCTTTGCCGAGGCGTCGGGTTGGTGAGGCTGGCACTCGAGGCATCACTTCCTGGCCAGCGGTTGGCGGAGGCGGCGGTGTTGTGCAGGGTGTCCAGGGGGGCACGCACGCTCGGGGCAAAGGACAGGGCACGACCTTGGGCGTAGCGGGGCGGCGCAGGGACGGCAGGGCGACCCCACGTTTCACTAGCCGTGGGACGCGAGGTGTTATCCTATCATGGCCGGAGATGGAGCTGCACCGATGAACGGCGTCCACGCGGCGAGCGACGTGCGGCGCGCATGGCGCACGTGAGCTTAACGTGGGATCTGCGGGATTGCTTCACAGGGCCGGTCTTCGAGCGCAATTAACTTCAAAATTTTGAGTTGCGCGATATTAACTCCCTTTACAAAAGTTGTAGTCCTCAGGTTCAAGTTCAATTCTTGTAATTGAATCGAGTTCAAATTTGCATCAGATTTAAAGATAAAATGCTTCAAAATTTGAGGGAACACCTGATTCCTAGACTTTGAAGAATTCAGCGGTTTGGATGTTTTCAAGATTTTTGGCTGACTTGAGCTCAAGTTTGGAAAAGCTTTTGATGTGAATTTGACCAGGGTCTAATTGATGAAGTTGTTGTATGAACTTAGTTCTCAAACTCTTATAAAGGGTTTTGCTGGCATTCTGTTCAAATTTTGTGAGATAAGCTCATGCCAAGATGCGTGGTTGCACTGATTCCAGACTTGGCCTAGTTTTGCAGGTCTTGGGCTGAGTTGACCAATTTATAGTAATCCCAAAAAAGGGGGGCCTGATTCCTAAAAAAGCTTCGCAGAAGTGATCAAAAAATGGCAGTGTGGAGAATTCTGTTGGGGTTCAGATGAACCAGCTCCAACTTATAGTAATCCAGAAGACCCCGAAAAAATTCAGAAGTTGGCAATGCAAGACTACGCTCGCTGAAGTGAGAAAAAATTACCGTTTCATTGGGGTATTCCTCCAATGGCCACGGATTGTCGTAGGCGGATCAACAACTAATGAAGTCTTGATTTTGGAGCAGCTTAATGGCCACAAGCGCCTTGACCTCCTCCTCTTTCAAGGATGACCGCTTCCAAGCGCAAGCAGGAGTTGGCGGCATGGTATGATCGGTTTCCCTGTACTTGGGCGCCGGCAACTGAAGATCTTTTTCCTTGCTAGATCCTTTCTTCTTCTTTTTCCCCTCGCCAAGCTTTACAGCAGCAGCTTTCCTACCCATCCTTGATGTCACAAACTTCTTCTATCGCATACACTCGGGGACTGAGTGGTGGGGGATGGTGGCGCTAGCGCTTGGAGATTGGGCAGCGGCGGTGCTGAGCTCAAGCATGGAAGTTGGAAAGGAAAATTGAAAAGGCAAAATGAAGGGATAATTTCCTCCGTTATTTATCACCATGGCACAGTAATAATGGCGCAAATAAAGGGATTTTGGTTTCACGGATCCGCAGATTTCGGGACACCTGAATTGGTAGTTACCTTTATTTTCGTAAGAGATAAGATTTCCTTTCAGAAATGGTCATATTGACTAGAGATTTACCTTATACCCACCAAACTAGTCGGCTAAAGGCTCGGGGCTGTGTGCTACGTGTCCATCGATAAAAAAAAGTTTTTTCTCTAGGTTTTAAGGCAAAACGATGCAAATTATAGATTGACCATCAGCCTGATTCTTCGATTCAAACTAAGGCTCAGGGGCTACTCCATATGGAGTGCAACTTTCATCACACTTCCATATAAAATTCAAGATTGAAGGATATGAGACTGAGTTAAATGGGGATTGAGTACATTCTAGCCGCATGGCAGTCTTTGGGTACTTTTGAAGATTCAACCAAATGAAGTACTCAAAGAGCACCAAAACTAGTTGGTGAAGTTAGCAAAAGTACTCGAAACTCTGCATTTGACTAAAAAGTACTCGGGGTCTTGTTGTACATACATCTAAGGGCCCACTAGGAGGTTTAGACAGTCCTAAATATGAGGCTGGACACCGAGACGTATCTGACATGGAGACTATGGCATAGGACGGCGTAGTCTACGTGGAAAGATAGGAACTAATCGAGGATTAGAAAAGTACTCATAGTAATAAGAGTAGAACTCATCTAGTAAAATAGGACTAGTATTCTTGTAACCAACCAACATGTAACCCTACCCCTGGCAATATAAGGTGAGGCAAGGACCCCCTCCAAAGAAATTCAATCCAACCAACACATAGGATGTAGGGTACTACACTATTCAGCAGTCCAAACCTGTCTAAATCGTGTGTCTGCTTTTCCCTTCGAGTTTTTTATCTCGACGAGCCCCACTAACCAAAACACTGCCTCAGGCACCCCCTCGGTAGGTTGCCAGGTTTAAACACCGACATCAAGCTCCTTCCCCAATACCACAAACCCAAGTATAGAAATGACCCTCGATTTCAAAAACACCGCACATCTCCATCCCTGGCTCCCCACATCCCATCTCACTTACAGTCGTCGTGGCTATGTGCGATCGGAGAACCACAGCCGGCAAGCCTAGGCGCCTCCCCGCGCCCCATTCTAGTATCATCTGGCGCACGCACGACTGTCGGTGGGCACAAGCGTGAGTGCATGGCCCGACGTAGATACTCACGTGGCTGGGTGACAGGAGCGTCATAGCAAAAGCAGCGGCCGATGCAGTAGTAGCGCATGGCGAGCGAGGCGGCAAAGCAAGGCGGTGCAGCAAGGGCCTGAGCAGGCGGTGGTGCGGCCTCGCGTTGGAATGGATTAGAAGATAGAAGAATAGAAGATAAGGATGGGAGTGAACGGTTGAAAGGATAAGGAAAAATATAAGAGGGATTAAAAAATAAAAGAAGGGAGAAAAAGAAAAGGAAAATAATTGGTTAAATCTATAATTATATTTATTAATATTTTTAAATTTCATATCAAAATTAGATAGTCAAGGGCATAATGGACATTTGACATCTTCATCAACTCATGACGAAACACGAGAGGCCATTTTACCAAACATTTTGCAAAACGGCTCGATCTACACCAGAGAAGCTGCTCCACTAGAGGAGCCAAAGCCGGAGTCATTTTAGAAGGAGCCGTGCCAAACTGACCCTAAAACGAACTTTGCCGCACTTTGCACTCCAAATCGATTTACTCACTGGAGCTGCCCTTAGGCTCTCTCTAGGAGAGCTCCGACTTCAGCTTCTTCAACGCCTTCTTATGAAGCTCTACCAAATGGTGAGACGCGAATGGCTTCCATGGAGAAGCTCCGCAAATCGCGCTGACTGGAGCCACGGGGAGGGAGTCGAAAAAATTGGCTTCCCGCAGCTCCTTCCCATCATTTTCCATCCATGTCCTCGGGAGGGGCCTATAGGTGGAGCGCCACGGTAGAGGATGACATGCCGCAGCCAGCAGCAAGAGGTGGGGAAGGGAGGTGAAGGGCTAAGGGGAGGCTAGGCGGAGGTCGACGGCGGCGCGGGGGCTGAAGCAGCGCGGCGAGGTGCGGCGCTGCGGGGCTAGAGGGACGGCAGAGCTGTACGGCACTGCAGGCCCGAGCGACATGAGAGCTGGGTAGCACCAGCGCTGCTGGCTGCTGGGACGGAGGGACAGGCTTGCGGCGGGGAAGAAAGAGACGGAGGAAGAGGATAAGGACCGAAGCAGCTAAGGAAGAATAAGGGCGTCGGCCGGCTTCGGCTCCTGACACAGGTTGTAGCATCAGAGGAGCTAGAGCCGGAGCCACAATTTGTGGCTCCATCGGCTCCTCCTTGATCTGTGAGAGGGAGGGAGAGGAGGGAGAAAAGGAGCTCCCATGAACAGTTGCGCTACAGACGGAGCTCCGCCAAACTTGCCCTAGATAAAGGAGAAGAATTAGTAGTAAGGGAAAAAAACTAAAAGAGATGAGTCCTTTTTATTTATTTTTCAATTTCAAATGAACTCAAATTATAAAATAATATGAAAGATTCAAATTTATCTTTTCAAACAAGCCATTGGCATGCTATATATGGTTGTAAATATTACTTTACCATATAACAAGGCACACTAATTATTGCTTAAATAACAATACCTTTGATTTATTTATTTTTTTCATTTCAAATGAACTCAAATCATAAACTAATGTTAAATATTCAATTCACCTATTCAAACAATCCACACAGCTAAGGGCATATAGGACATTTAACCTCTTACATCCATTCTAAAAATATAGAAGAAGCTGTTTTGCCGAACACTTTACAGAATAGGCTTTAGCTCCACCAGAGAAGTTGCTCCACCAGAGGAGCCACAGCCACAACCCAGCCAAATGAGCCCTTAGTTTGCATTGATGCTCACCAAGTGAAACTTCCATTAAGAGGGTATCTGTTTCATTAGTTATTTAGACACAAAATTGAAATAATATTCTACTCCCTCCATCCTGTAATACAAGGCATCTAAATGTTTAAAATTTATCGTCAAATACAAGACGTTGTAGGTATATTTGGATGATTGCTTATTTAATTCTTCCCAAAATTGACAAGGAAGGCTGATTTGTGGATTATTACTAAAAATAAGTTTCTTGTTATATGAAAATGACACTAAAAGAGCTAGACAACACAACTCCCCATGTATAACTCAGGTGTACATGCGTCTTTTGTTACTCCTGCTAGTATGTCATAAAATCTCCAGGATGCGGAGGAAGTAGGTACGAAATTTTGTAATGGGAGATATTGTTTCGTTCATCAACTAAAATATCTTTAAATGAAATAACCCTTTTAGAAACCATGCAACGTAATAGTGCATTGAGAATGCATGTCCAGCGCTTCCATGGCTTTTTCCTGGAAAGAATATGCATGCCGACAATACTGTGATCTGCTTCGTACAATCGTACTCGGTGTTTCCAAGCAAATATTCAAGAACTTCGATTATCCTGCTGTTGGGCAATTGACACTAAAACATTATGTAACAAGCTTCAACATTTTATTGGCATACTTATCTATAAATATAAGGGGTTTTGTGTTCAAGTTTGTCCATAAATATGTAGTGGTTTTTAATTACCCATCATGTCCAACCCTAAGAATTGGTTTCTTATTTTAGCACACATGCCATTTGATCTATAGTGACTTGAACCGATCAAAACATGTCCACTGGACTTTTTAGTCTGTTTTTTTTAAAAAGACATCAAGTGTCTCGAAACTGATATATATTGACTATTGAGCCAAACAAAACATTTTGACATAAAAAGATCTAATGAAAAATTACAAAGAGATCCTTTGAGTTCGTCTTATTCCACATGCTGCTCACCAGATTTAATGAATAACTAGTAATTTTGTCCGTGCGTTACAACGGGGAAAAAGTCGTTTCACACTCCTAGCCCAATAATTATGTACCAAACTTGCATTATATCTTGATTTATATCTCACATCGCTTATTTCCAAAATGGCACTAAATTATAAGCAAAAAATTTTAAGAACTAATAATAATCAAAATAGTAGTACAAATCATGCCTTTGCTCTTAGTCTGCAAAATCCTAAAATTAGCAAATACATGGATTTTAGCCCTATTATTATATACAATTTGGATTTCAAAAATCCAATTATTATTTTATCCTCCATATCTTTGTCCACGTATCAAAATTCCAAATATGAGCTATTGCTCAAATTCTCAAACCCTAAATCAATTTCGAGTGCTCTTTAAAAACACAATTTCAAATCATTTTTATTGTATCAAAATAACTTTTCCATGGTTTACGATATTATTTTTATGGCTCCGTGAATTAATTCTATTATTTTCTAATTTGTTTCTGAAATACATACTGACTTTTATTTTGCATGTTATATTTGTTTGGATCCTAACCTAGCCCATCTAAATACATAACCGCCTAGACATACTTGAAGTATGGATGATGTCATGCGGACATAAAGACACAAAATTATGCGGGTGGTTTTTTATTCTTGATTGAATAGCATGTGAGCTTATTTGGATTTGATGGGGGCCCATGAGCTGCTTAACCAATGCATCAAAGTAGTCTGGCATGCTAATTTTGCTAGTGGTCAGCTGGCCTTCCTTAGACCCGTGCGTGTGCGAATTTTTTTATTTTTATATTTTTTTTTGATTTTGCAGAAATATATAGCCGGATGAAAAAATAGCAAATCTAGACTACTGCCGCTAGCTGGGCCGGCGATAAGGCCTTACCGCCGCCTCAGCCGGTGGTAAGGTGCCGACACCGCGGGCGCGTGTCCTTACCACGGCCTGGGCCGGCAATAAGGCCCTAACGCCGCCTGGGCCGGCCAACTCTTGAGCTAGACCTGTTATTTTTGAGAGGAGAACCAGAGAGGGAGAGAAGAAAGGGAAGGAAGAAAGAAAGAGAGGAAAGAAGGGGAGGAAGCCTCCTAGTCATCAGGTAAGTTTTTCAATATCGTAGTATAGTAGATCTAAAAATATCTTGTACTTTTAGATGCTAAAAATATAGCTTAGTTTGTATAGTAGATTCGGTATTTAGTTCATAGTTTAGTATTTAGATCTATAGATATGTTGTGTGCTTTTAGATGTTAAAAATGTAGCTTAGTTAGTATAGTAGATTCGATTTTTGTTCAAAGTTTAGTATTTAGATCTAGAAGTATGTAGTAGTACAGTTTCATAAAATTTTAATATTTTTATTATACAACCGTAGGATGCCAAGGCATGGAAAAGCTACAAAACCAAGATAATCTCAGTGCACGTTATTACGTTAACTGCTAGTCGTATGATTTAATCTTAGTTGCTTCCGGTTCTTACAACGAAAATGGTAAAGGTGGAGTGGTGTTTTGTTGACCGGAGCCTTCGACCCTTTGCCTATGCCTAGTGGTGTTCCAGTGCCCATGTGCTTTTGCGGTGATCCTTGCAAGGTAGCCAAGTACGATGAAGACGACACGTATAGGCAGAGGTATTGGACGTGTTCCAACTTTCAATTTGAGCCTACGCTTCATCAGCGCCAGATCAACAAGATGGTGAGTAATCGATGTTGTTTGTTAATTTTTTTTTACTGTCCTATGACATCCTGCATTTTTTTTATTTTGTAACTATTCCATTTATTGCAGATCCCTCCACCGCTCTGTGATTTTGAGCAGTGGATTGACACTGAGATCAAGCCTGAGGACAAGGAGGAGATGCAGTACATCTTGCGTTGGGCAGCAGAGAACGAGGAGAGGATGGAGAAGAGGCTCAGAGAGGAGGCTGCAGAGAAGGAGCACAAGGAAGAAGAGGAAAGGAGGCATCTTGCTGCGGAGAGGGAGGAGAGGGAGAGGAAGCTTGAGCGTGCACGCCGAGCGAAAGCAGCGATCGAGGAGAACCCCGATGCCCTGAGGAAGGGAAAGTGGTCTCCTTGTACTCAGTAGGCTATGTTATTGGCTAGTACTCCGTTGTGTGCGGTTGGACCTTTCATTGTGTGTCCATGGTTTATTCATGGATAATGTTGTGTACTGTTGGACCTTTTATTGTGTTGTGCTTAGGTCATGTACTCCATTATTTGCCGATTATTTTAATTTTCTACTTTTAATTTTTAATTGGGAAATGTTTAGACTTGTATAGTGAACGCACGTGAACAATGAAAAGCATTTAACTTCTTATCTAGATAGAGAATTCCTCGCATATAAAGATAATCGTACACATCATAATCCTACAAATGATAAAAAATAACAAGTCATCCTACGCACTAAATGCGTCCTCTCTTGAAACGAGGCTCGCCGGCACCATGACCATGCCTCGCTGCCCGCTGCGCTGCTCTGGTCTGCTGCCGGTCGTACATCCAGGGCTCCGGCGGGTGAACGTCACGAGTCAGACGTCCTCCCGCTCCCTCCGCAGGTGGTGTCGTGAGGTACTGGGTCGCGCCATGTGTAGGACCCTGTGGTGTCCCGAGGTACTAGGTCGCACCCTGTGTAGGACCTTGCGGGGCATCTGCTAGCTGGGAGGGACCGAGCAGGTCGGGATCCACTCTGAAAAGGTCATCGAACCAAGCCTGGCCGCTGGACCACGCTGCCTCGTCGTGTGAGTCCTCCGAAACCCATCCCTGGTATGCGTAGCCTGTTATAATCACGAAGGAAATGGTTTTGTAAGTTTCGTTGCGTACTTAAAATGGAGTATAAAAAATGTATGCATCACGCACCTGCTGGTCGTATCTCCGGTGCAGCTGAAGATGGACAAGAGGACCATGCGGATTGCATCTGCAGGGCAAGTAGCAAGATGTTCGGCGGAATGTTCTGCGGAACGGTGGACGGACCTGTTGTGGCGTGCCAAGATGGTGGTGGTGGTGGTGGTGGTGGTGGTGTGGCGTAGGACGTCCCGGCTGCTGGCGGACGAACGCGCGGGTGAGAGGACGTACCAGCCTGCTAAGTAGGAGCTGGAGAGGACGCACGGGGGTAGGGAGCTCGTGGTGGAAGGAAGATGTGCCCATGCCCGCCACGGCAGCTGACGGCACTGAAAAACCTCCTGCAGGCATCTCTGGCCCTCGTAAGCAGCGAACGGTGCTGAAGGGAATTCATCACGTCGAAGTGCTCGATGCCGTACATCAGCTGTCTGTCCAAATCCCCAATAATGTCGAACTATTGGGGAGCGAAAAAATTTGAAGTTAGTCACACCAAATGATACAAGTTCAGTAACAACAAAAATTACAGTAGCTTACCGCGCGGTCATAGTTGATGTCTCTCACGCGAGGGTACGTCTGCGTGACTGGAGCAGCCTCCGTCGGTGGCTTGGCCGGAATGAACAAGACCCGCGTCCTGGTCCTCGGTAAGAACCAGAGAAGGTACGCTGCGAAAGCGTCGGCATTGTGTGCCCCGGCATCCTGGATCACCTCGTCTAGTGCGGTCGCCCACAGGGCAACCCACTGAACCATCCTCGGAGCCCATAGGACTCCAGGCCCACCACCTCCACCACTCTGATGGCTAGCCCTAATGGAACCATTGTTACACGAGTTACAAAAACAAAAAATTCTTAATGCAAGGATAGTAAAAATGCAAGATTGTACCTGTGAACGGAAGCCGGAATGACTGACGTAGCTGGAAGCGGGGAGTCCTGGTACAGGCCGAACGGCCTCATCACACGGTGAACTGCGTAGTCCTTGACGTGGATGTCGTAGACTACTGACCTCCTTGTCATCCTGATGGCATAGCGAAGACAGGCCATGCGGGGCACGAGCCTCCACCTCCTCGAAGCTGTAGGGTCTCCACCTCACGTTGGTGTCGACCAGAGTGTCGAACATACCGACGAAGTTATTGGGGATTTGAAGTTACTAAACTTGCATCATTTGGTGTGGCTAACTTCAAATTTTTTCGCTCCCCAACAGATCGACATTATTGGGGATTTGAACAGGCAGCTGACGTACGGCATCGATAACTTTCACGTGATGAATTCCGTTCAGCAGCGTTCGCTGCTTACGAGGGCTAGAGACGGCTGTAGGAGGTTCCTCAGTGCCGTTAGCTGCCGTGGCGGGCACGAGGACATCGTCCGTTCACCACGACCTCCGCACCCCCGTGCGTCCACTCCAGCTCCTAGTCAGCAGGCTGGTACGTCCGCTCACCAGCCCGTTTGTCCGCCAGCAGTCGGCACGTCCTACGTCATACCACCACCACCACCACCACTGTCTTGGCATGCCACAGTAGGTCCGTCCACCGTTCCGCAGATGCAATCTGCATGGTCCTCTTGTCCTTCTTCAGTTGCACCGGAGATACGACCAGTAGGTGCGTGATGCATACATTTGTTATACTCCATTTTAAGAACGCAATGAAACTAACAAAACCGTTTCCTTTGTGATTATAACAGACTACACAGACCAGGGATGGCTTTCGGAGGACTCGCACGACGAGGCAGCGAGGTCCAGTAGCCCTGCTCGGTCCCTTCCAGCTAGCAGATGCTCCGGGTCCTACACAGGGTGCGACCCAGTACCTCGGGACACCACAGGGTCCTACACAGGGCGCGACCCAGTACCTCGCAACACCTGCTGCGGAGGGAGCGGGAGGACGTCTGACTCACGACGTTCACTTACCGAAGCCTTGGACGTTCGACCAGCAGCAGACTAGAGCAGCGCAGCGGGCAGCGAGGCGTGGTCGTGGTGCCAGCGAGCCTCGTTTCAAGCAAGGACGCATTTAGTGCATAGGGCGACTTCTTTTTTTTATCATTTGTAGAATTATGATGTGTACGATTATCTTTATGTGCGAGGACTGCTCTATCTAGATAAGAAGTTAAATGTTTTTCATTGTTCGCGTGCGTTCACTATACAAGTCTAAACATTTTCCAATTAAGAATTAAAAGCACACAATTAAAATAATCGATCACTACGAATGAAAATCGTGTGGCAAATAACGGAGTACATGACCTAAGCACAACATAATGAAAGGTCAACAGCACACAACATTATCCATGAATAAACCATGGACACACAACGAAAGGTCCAACCGCACACAATGGAGTACTAGCCAATAACAGAACCTACTAAGTACAACGAGGCCACTTTCCCTTCCTCAGGGCATCGGGGTTCTCCTCCATCGCTGCTTTCGCTTGACGTGCACGCTCAAGCTTCCTCTCCCTCTCCTCCCTCTCCGCAGCAAGACGCCTCATTTCCTCCTCTTCCTTGTGCTCCTACTCTGCAACCTCCTCTCTAAGCCTCTTCTCCATCCTCTCCTTGTTCTCTGCCACCCAACGCAACATGTACCGCATCTCCTCCTTGTCCTCAGGCTTGATCTCAGTGTCAATCCACTGCTCAAAATCACAGAGCGGTGGAGGGGTCTGCAACAAATGTAATTATTACAAAATAAAAAATCATGCAAAATGTCATATGACACAAAATAATTATTGCACAACATCAATTCCTCACCATCTTGTTAATGCGGCGCTGATGAAGTGTAGGCTCAAACGCAAAATTAACACATCCAATACCGCTGCCTATATGTGTCCTCTTCATCAGACCTTGCAAGGATCGCCGTAAAAGCACATGGGCACTGGAACACCACTAGGCAGAGGCAAAGGGTCGAAGGCATTTCCGGTCAACCGAACACCACTCCACCTTTACCATTTTCGTTGTAAGAACCGGGAGCAACTAAGATTAAATCATACGATTACCAGTTAACGTAATAACGTGCACTGAGATTACCTTGCTTTTCCAGCTTTTCCACGCCTTGGCATCCTACGGTTGTATAATAAAAATATTAAAATATCATGAAACTATAATAGTAAATCCTTCTAGATCTAAATACTAAACTATGAACTTAAAACCGAATCTACTATACTAACTAAACTACATTTTTAACATCTAAAAGCACACAACATATCTGTATATCTAAATACTAAACTACGAACTAAATACCGAATCTACTGTACGAACTAAGCTAGATATTTAGCATCTAAAAGCACAAGATATTTTTAGATTTCCTATACTACGACATTGAAAAACTTACCTGATGACTAGGAGGTTTCTTCCCTTTCTTTCTTCTCTTTCTTTCTTCCTTCCCTTCCTTCCCTTCCTTCTCTTCCTTCTGGTTCTCCTCTCAAAAACAACAGGAGAGCTGGGTGGCCTGAGGCCTGACTGCGGGGGGTTATGTAGGGGGGAACCCCCGCCGGCCCAGGCGGCGGTAAGGACCGTTACCGCCCGCGCGCTGGTTGTACCGTGGCGGTGCAGGGGGGTGTGTCCTTACCACCGGCCCAGGCGGCGGTAGGGAGTTATCGCCAGATGGGCCGACGGTGATGACATGGGCCGGCGGAGTCGCCGCCTCAGCACTGATGCGGCAGTAAGGCCCTTCCGCCGCCTGGGCCGGCGGTAATAGTCTAGATTTGCAATTTTTCCATCCGACTATATATTTCTGCAAAATCGAAAAAAATATATATAAAAATAAAAAAATTCGAAAGCGTGGGACTCGGACGTGGTGGGAACCGGCCCAGTATCAGCGACCGCGGAAGTTTGTGCCGTGGACTTCCGGTTTCTTCTCCCGGATTCTTCGTTTTTTCACGCGATTCTACATGGTTTTGGACAGATTCTTGCGCATTGTAGATGTTTGTTAATCAATCAACGCATCTATTTTTTTTTTGACCGAACTCAGCCGGAAAACCCTACCTAAATCAACACATCCAATTTTATATGAACGAGGTTCGTAGATTATCCAGTAAATAAACAATTCTGTACCAACCGATGCATAGAACCATAGGTCACTGAATTTTTTTCAGCTGACAATATCATTCAGGAGGGAGATTACCAAAATGCATCTTCCTCCTAGCTAGACGCCTCCGCCTTCAGTCTATCGACAGAGAAAGACAATAAAAATCCTTACCACTCAAATCACTTCACATGTTATTATGTGAACGTTTTCACACAATCACACGTAGCATGAGTCAGAATATCGCACGCCATTCGGCAAGCCACTAGCCACTGGTTGCATACTTGCATATGATCACACAAAGTGATGCCAAGTATCTAATCTACAACAAATTTCAATTAAACAGAACTATGCAGTGTCGACGAGCATTGACAAGTTTATACAGACATTCTAGGGGAAATTAGCAAAATTCATCCCCGTACTTTTGTAATACACAAGAAAGTCCAGCAGCTCCATCCACCTGGTAACTACAGATAATTCAACAAACAGGTCCCTTATCCCTTTCACACTCTTTTTGTCCCAATTTTCTTCATGATGATCACCGACCGACTATTACCAAAAAAACCACAGCCGATCAAGTCATCCCATTAGTTCACTTTACATGGCAGAACGGCACTGCTTGACTCTCACTTGGCAGTTCAAACTCTACCTCAACACGCATCGTAGCATGCATCAGAGTATTAAAGCAGTCAGACCCCCACCTTTCTTAGTTAGGTTTACAACCAAGAACCAACACCTTCAAGACATCCCACACCCTCTCCAAGCTTACATTGAGTGAATCTACCTGTTGTATGCACCACGCGAGACAAAGAACTGATAATCCGGATGGCTAGCACGGCTATCTCGCAGCCAATCGGCAGCAGCTTGCAGTAAGCCGCTTGCCAGCTGCCAATCCTCATCATTCGAAGACCATACTGACTTGCTGAACTTATAAGAAGCCATACCAAAAACAGGGAGCGATATATTTGGTGAGCTACCCCAAGCATATTGTATGGCACCAACATGATCTGGACAATAGAACAAAGAAAAAACAGTTTACAGAATGCTAATAGGTACTAGTACTTGACTAGCTCTGAAATCGTTATCATACAGAATGGAGTTACCTCCTACACGAGTTGAAAGCCGATGGAAGGTCAGAAAGCAAGCATCCAGATCTTTCAATGTTGGGCCAGTGGGGATACGGTAAATTGGATACCTGCAAAATTTTCAAGAACTTTATTTATTGTCTTTATTAAGCCGCAATAACAAAGGCACTCGGAAAAATTAAAAACATACCAAGCAACAGATATCCAACTTCTCAATGATAAATCACTACTTTTTAAGCTTTTCAGTCCAGGAAATCTAGCTGAAAGGCTAGAGACCTAAACCAGAAATGAAGATGTTAGAACTTGGAAATATCATGAAACAGCATAGGCACACTGATTATAGTTCTTGCCTTATCAGTCAATGGTTCGCGACAGAATGGAGAATCAAACTCAAGATACTGAAAGAGCAAGCGGTCATGAGGATCTCCAGATTCACCATCATCACTTGAGAAGCCTTCCCGAGTAAGATGCTTTAGCCTTCCATGTCCACAATCACTGCTCGCATCACTACTTGACTCATGGCTATCCCCGTCACTGTCATTCATCATATGTCTGCTTCAAAAAGAAGTGTGCAAATTAAAAACTAAGATATTGGATGAAACTAGCTAAACAGCACTATCTTAAGTACAAGAAATGATTGGCAAAAATGATAGCTGATGGAAGTCAAAATGAAAAGTTTAAAAACTACGTGTATTTACAACCAGAGGAAGCCAGCATGCAGAAACATACATCCGCAATTCTATGAGCACAAACTTTCAATGCACAGTAAAGAAATATCTTATGGACCCTGCCTACACAAACTTAAATCGCCCTGAACATAACAAAATTCCTATTTAATCTGCACAGTGAACAAGGAACATAGACACGTCAACGATTTAAATGACTATACTGGAACGACAATTCAAGTACAAAGAAATTAGGGGGATAAAAAGTAACATATAACAGACCAAGTTGCATTAGAGAACCTAACAGGCGTGTGTTTCCAACCATTTCAAATAATCGTTGCCCACCAAGTTGTGCAAATTCATAAACAGCACAGCAGCCTTGGGAGGTCAAGGCAAGCATATTAACATTCAAACTTAATCCCATTAAATGCATAAAGTGGAACAACATCATAATCAGAAATGATTTGCAAACTTAACAAATTTAAAGATCATTGGAAAGGCTAACTGCCATGTATTAATGTTGGACTGCATTTTGTGCTCAAGAAAGTTTGGAACCTTAAAACCACATGCCATCTGCTTAAACTTTCATGAAGTTCTGAGTTTGGATTTCATTTCAACTTAAGCACAATTTTTACAGCAAAAAAAAAAGGAATATGAAATCCAGTGAAGAACAATATATCCATAGGATCATAGTCCTCCATAAAAGAAATCCAGTGGCTAAAATTTGAAGTTGTGCCATTCTCTTATAATGGCACCTTATATTTAAGGCACCACAAAATTTAGACAGTCTGTATCATGCAACCAATTTACATATGTGCACTGGCTGATATATTCATAAGGACGGGCGGATCCAGAGTGGGGGCTGGGGGGACTTGAGACCCCCCCCCCCCCCTACCCCTGCACAGCCTAAGGATGCAAGTTCCACTTGTTTTAGGTTATTGGGCTGACCCAAAACTTGCTAAGATTGACTAAAATAGCATGGCATGTAACTAATTTAGGCGGCGAAATGAACTAAACTAGCTGACCTAGAGAACACCATTGGGTGCACCCACTTGCATCCCCACATACCAAGCAACAAGTGTCCAATGCTGTAAGCAGTGGTGGGTCTGCGCCCCAAGCTAGCCCTGGTCCTAGTCCAAAAATTCCATGGAGGTCTATTGAAAATTAGACAAATATTCAAGGCAAAAAACACTTGATCTTCTAATAAGCTTGGATCAGCCCCACCCCTGACCAATTCTTGGGTCCACCCTGGACATGAGGAAAGGTTCTGCTACCTAAGTACCATTCACCTAATGGCATTAAAAGCACTATTAAGTGCAGTAGGAAACACATTGGTCACATTTCATAGCAAGACTTATCATATATTACAGTCAAGCACAACATAGATACCACATCTACACATTAAAATAGAAAAGAAGATGACACAGCATCAATGCCAGGAAACAATGCCACTGCTCTCTGAAGTCCTGATGTTACGGATCTCAGATGCCTAGCAATAAAGAGATTTGACAGTGCATTGATTCTAGAACATTAAGTGCATCATAGCATATACATGAACCTTTGGTTAATTTCAAATTTTCGATACCCATCTAAATGGAACCACAGAATTGAAACCGACAAATAGCACTGTGAGCAAGATAGCCAGGATTCACCTTGGGCTGGTAGATGTCCGCAGGACAGCAGGGTCTCCATAGAGCTGGATGGCAGACAAGTAGGGCACATAGTACTGAACGACCCCGTCGCAACCATCAAGCATGAGTGGCACGCCAGCACCATACGCGCTCCATTCACTGTAAGCCTCCCATACGTCGCGGAGAACAAAGTACGGCCTATCCTGATCGCCATCGACGCCGTTGGTCCTCCACCCCCTTGCTGCTCTCTGCATCACAAATCCCCAAATCTCATCCAATTCAGAAACAGCCACACCGTCACAATCCGTGAGGATCTAATCCTAAGTCACGGGAGCTAAGAGGCGAACCTTGGAGGGGTACTGCGCCGGGACGGACGGAGTCACGGCTGCCACGAATCGCTCGAGGTTGCCCGAAACGCCGGGGGCCGCCGCCGCAGATGGTACTTTCTCCTGGGCGGCGTCGGCGGGAGACCACCGAGACTTCGGGAGGCCGCGCTGGTTGCCTCGGCGGGCCCTGGCGGCGTCGTAGAAGCGGGCATCGCCTTGCCTCCGGCCGAGCTCGACGGCGGTGCCCATCATCCCACGCAACGCTAGCCCTCCGCGACGCGCTAATTTGGCGGGGAAGGGAAGGAATAGACGAAACCCTAACCCTAAGATTTGGGGGAAGGAAACCGATTCGATTGGAGGAGACGCCAAGAGAAGGGGGAGTGGAGGAAGGAAAGGAATGGTGGAAAGGGGGAGGAAGCAACGGCGTGTCGGGGGTAGTTGTATTTATAGGGGAAGCGGCGGGGATGGGAAGGGTGAGGAGGAGGAAGACGGAAGGGGCAGGGACGGGATTTCGCGCGGGCGGGCGTTCGCAAGCCTGGGATGCCACGACTCGATGCTGGCGCGTGGGGACGAGGTTTCAGCACGGGTCCACCTGTCAGCGCTCGTGGGGCGGGAGATGGTGGGCGCGGTTGTGGGTTTCCTCGCCTCCTGATTGGTCGGCCGCTCGACTCCCCGGATCGAGCCCCGTGTAGGTAGCCGCTCACACGTACCTTCTCTGACTTGTGGGTCCGAGTACTACAGGGCCCACGAGACAGGTGGTGTGCACGTGGTGGCGAGCAGCGTGATGGGCCGACCGGCCGACCCCGATCCGGCCCACGCGGGGCCGCACGGGACGCCGCGTGTGCGGAGGAGGCACACGTGGACGGCGGACACTGGGCGGGCCTGAAGCCGTGGACGGAGCCTTGATCGTGCCGCATGTCCCCTGCGCTGGTCGCGCATCGCGGTGAGGTTTGGGGTTCTGTCCGGTTCGACGTGTCAGTGACAGGGGTGGATGTGCGTGCGATGGCGTGGGTTTGGACGAGCGTGGCTATACAATTACGCATTTCTTGGCCGGTTGGCCCAGCAACTCCACCGAAGCCTTGGCATCGGGTGTATCGGATATTTGATGCTAATTAGAAGTATTAAATATAGATTAATTACAAAACTAATTGAGGGTAATTCACGAGACGAATCTATTAAGCTTAATTAGTTCATGATTTGACAACGTGATGCTACAGTAATTATTTGCTAATGATGAAATAATTAGTCTTAATAAATTCGTCTTATAAATTAGCACAGGGTTTAGCAATTAGTTTTATAATTACACATCTGATGTGACATTGTTAAAGTTTAATACCACTTTCGCTACTAACGCACCTGGAGAGCCCCCCTCCGACCCCTTCTTCTACGGTTTGACCCGCGCGCCTTCGTTTTCCACTTTTCCTCTTCCCCGCTCGCTTCTTCCCCGTGCGCCGCCGGCCTCCGGCCTCCACGACGGCGGATCCGTCGCTACCCCCGTCCGATTTGCTCGCTGGCGGATCGATACTTCCCCAGCGCGCCCCAACAACCCTCCGCCCCCCCCCCCCCCCACCGGGTGTCGGAAACTGGGGGTCTCCCTCCCCCCCCGGGAACCCAAGTTTATCGGGTCCCAGATGTTGCTTGGTTTTCCCCCACGCGCTTTCAAACTTGTGCGCCCCCCTTCCCCACCACACCAAACCGGG
>NC_028454.1:21990589-22015668 GCF_000263155.2 Setaria italica
TGTTTACTGTAGCACACATTGTCAAATCATGGACTAATTAGGCTTAATAGATTCGTCTCGCCGTTTAGCCTCCACTTATGTAATCGGTTTTGTAAATAGTCTATGTTTAATACTCCTAATTAGTATCTAAACATTCGATGTGACGGGTGCTTAAATTTAAGCAAGTGAACCAAACCAAGCCTTAGATTAGGTGAAAAATTAATTTGGCTTGAATGCAAATGCAATTTGGCCATCGATTTTATTTGCAGTGCGCCTGATCCTTTGTAGAATACCACTAGCAATAGTGGCTGTGATATGATAGTAAAAATAGCTTGCAAATCTGTCTTCCGTATGTGCAGATTTTGGTTAGCAGATTTTATCTTAGAAATAGGATGCAAATATGTCCTCTGTGATAATTAGTTTTGGTAAAAAAGAATGGAAATTTGAGTCTGCATATCTGAATGGAAAACTAGAGCTTGGTTGCATGCACTTTGTTTTCATCAGGCCCAGTAGTCTATCAGTGTAGACCAAGTTGACATTTCCACCCCAGATTGTAGCATACACAAGATTGTTTGATCTTGGCCAAATGATCTGAATGGCTAGTTGCTCAAATGTTGGCTGAAAATACTCCTACGTTTGTGCATAGAGGGATCAAAATGTTTACCTTTGATGTCCTTGAACCTTTCTTCTTTGTCAGATTAAACTCTGTTTGGTTGTTACTGCAACTTGAACTACCACTTTTTTTATGTTTATGTCCACTTGTATTGCATATCTATACTTGTCTACCTTCCTTAAATGTTTCTGATTCTTATAGCCCAAACTTTTCATAATATATTTGTTTGGTATTTTGTGAAGATGGTGTTCTCCGACAACAACGATCTCATAGCTCAATGGTGGGTGGAAGAGGATGAATATGAGTCTGAGTCTGAGTCTCAATGGACAATTTCTATATGCCTATGTGGTTTTATGTTTGAAAATGAATTTGAATTTCAATTGTGGTGTTTGAAATCATGAATTTAAATATGGTTAATTTGTATGCATTACAAATATTTTTATTTGAATTGCTGTTGTGTGAAATGAAGATTACACATAGAATATGTATGGAAATATAAGAGAAAAAGAAGTAGGGGCCATTGCTGGAGTTGTGTAAAAAAATAGGTCCCAGAAAAGTAGGGAGAGCCCCTATTCAGGAAGTAGGGCTGGAGTTGTTCTTAGATGGTGGTTACTAGTACTTCTATCCGGGGAAGGTCGAGCTTAATCACGTGGCGCGCCACGAGATTTTGCTTGAAAAGAGTCTATCACACGTTGAGCAGATTAAAAACCATTTCGACCAGCAGGCTAAAGTGCTAAACACATCATTACTTTGGTCGGTTCCTCTTTACAATATCATAAACTATGTTTTGTCGCAAATCATATTAGCAAACTAAAAAAGATTAATCTGGTAAAAATTCAGTTAACTATGGTATGCAACACAAAATAAAATAGATTCGTGTCATATATTAGTTAGTATATATTGGAATGGTGTTACTTATGCAAGCTATATTAGTTAAAAGAATTGGTAGGTGAACTGTCTATTTTGATAACTTTGCTAGCTACTCCATCTGTTTCAAATTTTAGGTCATTTAGCTTCCTCCATTTCAAATTGTAAAATGCATTTTAGCTTTTCTATTAAATATATTTATCTATTCATTTAGATAACTATATCTAAATACAAAGAAAACTATGCATGTTAAAAAGTCAGAACGGCTACAATTTCAAGACGGAGTAGTATAGTAGTTAGCAAGCATGTTTAATAGAGGGGATTGCTACTTCACTATCCCTCCGTGACTTTGCACCAACTGAACAGTTTGCTTTTCTTAATTGCAAGTGAATTGTCGTTATAAAACTGAGCACAGAAAATAATGGAGGAAGTATATAAAACAATGTTAATATAATTCTTGTTTATTTTTGTGAGAGTGGTAGCATTTATTCCGTCTTAGGGCCTGTTTGGTTATGGATGCTTATTTATAAGTTGCTTATTTGCTTATTGTAGTTGCTTATTTATAAGTCTTAAGTGTTTGATTTGGGTTGCTTATTTGCAATAAATGAGACTGCTATTGACACATTTACCCCTACCATCCCATTTCCCACTACCCCTAGTCAATACCTGGGTATTGGACCTCCTGGTCCTTCGCGGAGGCGGGGGGCGCGGAGGCGGGCGGCAGGCTGGGAGCGGCGGGGGGCGGAGGCGGCGGTGCGGAGGCGGCGGGGCGCGGAGGGTCGGGAGCGGTGGGGCGCATAGGCGGCGGGGCGCGGAGGGTCGGGAGCGGTGGGGCACGGAGGCGGGCGGCAGGCCGGGAGCGGCGGGGGGCCGAGGCGGCGGCGCGGAGGCGGCGGCGCGTAGGCGGGGCGCGGAGGTAGGGGCGGAGGCGGCGGTGCGGAGGCGGGCCGCGGAGGCGGATGCGTGGAGGCGGGCCGGGAGCAGCGGGGGGCGGAGGCGGCGGCGCAGAGGTGGGCCGGGAGCGGCGGGGCGCGGAGGCGGGGCGGCGAGCGGCTGGCGCAGCGGCGGCGGCCGGCACGGAGGCGAGCGGCGAGCTGGCGGCACGGAGGCGGCGGGCGCAGCGGGCGGCGCGGAGGCGGCCGGCGGCGGGCGCAACGGCGGCGGGCGGCGCGGAGGCGGCCGGCGGCCGGCGCAGCGGCGGCGGCGGCGGGCGGAACCGGCGATGGGCCTCGGTGGTGATGGGATAGAGGAGAGAGACATGGGATAGAGGAGAGAGAAAGGGGAGAGAGGAGAGAGAATGAGGGTAGAGGGTGTAAAAGTGTCCCATAAGCAACCATAAGCAACTCAAAACTTGCTTATTTGCTTATGCATAAGCAACTTATAAGCAACTCTATAAGCAAGAGTGTTTGGGTTATAAGCAACTTATTTGCTTATTTTTAAGTTGCTTATGGATAAGCAAAGGAAACCAAACAGGCCCTTATTGTACACCATTTTGTTAATCGATCAAGCATCCTTGCTTCTGCCCGAGCACCTAATTAAATGTCTATGTTGTGTTATATATGACGGTAATGACCCGTGCGATGCTATGGGCATATAAAATTTGAAGACAATAACGAGTATTAAAAAATGCAAAACACCTGATACGGGTCACCGTGGATTCAAACGAAAAGGCTATATGCTAACAAATAAAGATCTTTTGCAATCAACTCATGTGATCATGTCAGGAGATTGTTGAGTAAAATAATACATAGTTATTGGGTAAGCAAAACAATCAGCGACTTTCTGTAAAGAAACAATGAACAAGCTACACAGACTGTGTGGCCAAAACACTTTCTCAGCTGCTCAACTAGGAACAGAGAACCCACCGTTCATACTTATGTCACTTCCAATTAATATTTCATCATTTTAACTTATGTTAGCCTCATCCCCAGACTGGAGTCACAATGTCAAATTTCAACATAAACACCTATACTCAAATAAAAAGTTCCAACATAAACATAACCATGAAAAAGTCAAATAGACGATAACATTAATTTTGAAAAATGGATGATATGGCATCCCAGATTAGATGAGCTAGTAAATCTAATCTCGTGGAAGAGGTCCACAGCCTCAACCCCCGTGTCCGCCACCACGCCTGGAGCCCCAACCTTTTTGACACCTTCTGCAGTAAACAATGATTCAATACTGAATACATGGATTTTTTTTAGATACCTCTGAAAATAAACGTCTAAATGCAACCAATTCCTAATACATAACCCAAAAAGAAATAGGATACTGATACGTGTGCAGTGCATTTAAGATTAGTTACATTGTTCGATATATCCTGCAAAATAGGTTAGAAGCACCAAAACTCATGGAATTCATTAGTATAAAGCTAATAATGTATTGAACAATATCTATACCCAATTTATTCACTGAGAATTTGGCTGTCGAAATTTTGAAATAATGGCCGCCAACAACGTACTTGCCAATGAAGTTTAAGGGTCGAGCTTAGGGATGAGGCTGCGTCTCGGGAGCAGCTCAAGCCGCCACTGGTGGTACCGTAGATCTGTACGACGGGAGGGAGCGGCCAACCGCTGGTTCCGAAGCGTGACAGCGAGGACGGTGGAGAGGGTCCCTTACCAGGGAACTCCGCGCGCGAGCTACAGCCATGCCACTTAGAGCAGGCGCACCGCTGAGGAAGGACGCGCCACCATCCTGCTCCCCGCTAGCTCATCCGTAACACCACCCACTCATTGACCGAGAGGGTCGTCGTAAGGAGAGATGGTCCATCCACCATGCCCCATGGCCTTCACGTCGCATGGCCATCGCCTCCACCACGAGCTACTAGGGTGGAAGCGGATCTCCGAAGGGGAACTTGTGGCGGAACCGTCCAACTTAAACTGGTTTAAATGCGCCTAATCGCTGTCGGAACAGCAATTATTCGAAACGCACTTAAAACAGTATAAGCCTGGTCGTCCGTCGAGTGTCCCTAGGACTCCTTGAATGATCCACGTCACGTCTTATAGTTATATGGATTGTTTTCACGATGGGAAAGCATCAACAAATATTACATTTTTACATACATACACGAGGTACGAGTTATTACAAGACGTAGTTTGAAGTACATTTAACAGTGCAGGTCAGACAGAGATTCTAGGAATTAAACATAAACGGATTCAGGTGGGAGATGAGCATTTAAAGATTTCTTCTAAGGGTATTGCGAGACTCGTAACAATACCCTAACTTTTTAGGGCTTCCTCCTCGGTGGACTCCTGCGGTGCCTCTGAAAACAGCCACAAGGGATAACCCTGAGTACGGGGTACTCAGCAAGGCTTATCTGACTAACCAATATAATAGTTTTTCCTGGAACTATATGATAGCTTTTTGGTGTACTGGCTGACATACTTTTTGCCCAAAAGAGCTTACTATAAGTGCATCCTTAACTTTATCTTTTATTCTAATTAAGTTATTACCTAACCATTCTAAATGATGAAAAAATAAATATATCACAAGCATCAAGATATTAAGTCATACACCAATCATTAGTGGAAAGATATTGCATTCATGAATTTATACTACGATGCTCAACAGTGATCAAGTGCATTCATAACCGAGAATTGCGGCGATCCGGATCAAATTGCATCCTGCAGGAGAGTACCTTGATTACCAGTTATGCACGACTGTCCAGGTCGTACGTAACGACCTTTCGATTAGCAAATCCAAGGATTGGGAATAAGACTACCCGGACCCAGGGACGCACCCCCACATGGGACCCCACGTCTGGCCTGATCTCCATGTGAGTTTCAGGCTACGCCCCTGCCAATCTCCAGCACGTCAAGCACGGGTACGAAGTATTCCCGATCAGAGGGTTTACTAACCTACTGGGCTTTACTAGTCCCATACCGAGTAAGTAATCAGGTGTCATTCACTTGATCAAAGGTCAAGACAATGATCGGGCCTTAACCAAATTAATCTAGCAGACAGAACTACATCCTTAGCTTCTGTCCGCCTCTTAACTTTGAAGCTACCTTTCCATAATTAGCCTGTATGACCCAACATTTCACCTTAAAGTTCGGTAAATAAATTACTTAAGCAACTAAGCATTTCTAGACTTGGGTTGCTTACTAAAAGTTTGAACAAGTGGCAAAGATGTCCTTAAAACAAGGTATGATAATGCACAAGAATGGGTTTCAATCAACTCCTAGACTTAGTGCATTCATATAGCAAATAACCGATAATTGGACACATGAAATAATGACTCCAAAATAAATAGGTATAATGCACCGGGGCTTGCCTTGTTCTATAAAAAAGTTAGCACTGTCTAAAGGATTGGCCTCGTAGGGGACCAACTCAATGATCTCTTCGAACTCTGGAGATCCTTCTGAAAATTCCGAGAAATCCTCTTCCGGTGCTTCGGTGTCTAAGATAAAGCATATGCAGGGGTTAGTGATGCAACTTTTTGAATACCAGACTATACAACTTTCCTTCATGATAAAGTTGCAAGCCAACAAGGGACTATACAATTTATCATAATAAAGTTGCAAGCCAACACACAAAAACCCGAAAAGATTAACCCACCATTTTTATTTCCTTTACTAACCTTACCTAAGGCTCTTTCTTTTATTTTTAGAAAACATTATAATTATTTTCTAGTCTTGAAACCTAATTTCCTATGAGTTAACAATAATTTGTGATTATGAAAATGTTATTCCATATTTTATGCATTTAATAAAGATTAAGTATTTATTTAAATACCTTAAAGAAAAGGCATTAAACAAATACCTAAATTTTTATTATTTTTCCTAGGGTATAAAAATTTTAATGCATAAAGGAAAATAAAACAATCCTAACAAAACTAGTTTCACTAATTTTGGACACCCCTAGAAATTTCTGTGATTTAAATGGTGATAACCGAATTTAATCTATTATTCTACAAAAGGAAATCTAAATTTTCCCGAAAAAAACCCCGGCCTACTTTTCTCACGCACCCCATTCCTATCTACTCTCTCTAACGCTAGGCCCAGGGCTCGGACCCACCCCTCCTTCTCCTATTCACTCTACCCGCCAGCCATTCCTCCTCGGCCGGGCCCTACTGGGCCGATTTCCTTCTCCTCTCCTCTTTCCTTTTCCTGATTCGGCCCAGCAACTCCACTCCCTCCTTTCTTTCTTTTGCGCAGCTTCCGGCCCGCCTCACTAGCCTACTGGCCTACCGGACCTTACGGACCTCCGGCCTTCCAAGATGGCCCGATGACCTCGCACCGGCTCCTGGGCCTACGGGACTCCGGCCCATCCGATGCCTTCACCCGGCCGGCCTCCTTCTTCCCCTTTCTCCTCTGATGCGTGGGCCCGCAGTCACAAGGGCCTTCTTCTTTCTCACGCCAAAATCCGAGTGCGGCAGGGGGCGGTGCGGCTCGCCGGCCGGCGCCCCACCGGCGATGGGGCCAGGCTGGGGAAGCATCCCCATGCCCTAGCGCACCCGTGCGCGGTGATAGCTCCCCGGGAAGTGGCCGAAGCCATAGACCTGTGTGGCGCGGAGGTGGCCTAGCTGCTGCGCTGGCGGACGACCGAAGACGCCGGCGACGACACGTCGTGCCCTACTTCTGTCGCCCTCCCGCCTCTTTGTTTCCCTAACACCCGAAGTTCAGAGCTCAGCCACGGTCGATTTTGCATCCAAGGGTCCAAGAGCCCCTTAAGCAAAGTTGGAGATAAACTTGAGCTCTTTAATTCATATTTAAACTCCTATCCGAGATAAACATCCAATTGTTGGAAATTTTCGAATTCTTTCCCTCAGTTAACCGAATCCCCTTTGACACCTCATTCAGTTCGTCAGACCTTCAACATGGTCATTTGCACTTCTGTTAATTTAATTTCAGTGGCCCAATCTCACTCCTCTTAGTCCAACTACTTCCTATTTGTGTTCTACAACTTTCAAAGATTCCATTATGCTCATAAACACTTATACCTTTTGCTCTACATTCTTCTGAAATTGGCTCCAAACTCAGCTACTTATTGCTGTTTCAGACTTAGACAGTTTTAGCGATTCAGTCTACCGTGGCAAAGTGCTGACTTTGAGCTAAAATTTGAATTTGATCCCTTTACCGTTCCTGATCAACAACACCCGAATATACTTGTCCAAAGTCTATACTTCAATACTGTATA
Organism: Setaria italica; assembly: GCF_000263155.2. Lineage (NCBI taxonomy): Eukaryota > Viridiplantae > Streptophyta > Magnoliopsida > Poales > Poaceae > Setaria > Setaria italica. Next base: position 21,998,190 of record NC_028454.1, read on the forward strand.
GTTGCCATGGTCCACTTATTTGGAAAATTTGGCAGAAAACAATTTCCAAAATGGACACTTGTGCTATTTTTTTTTCTGAAATCCTATTTTCGGACGGTGAACAGTACACTTCTATTTTGATTTTTCCTTTGGTTTTCTTGAGATGTTTAGGACCAGGTTTTTGTTTCCAATCTTGATCTCCAAGTTCTAAACACTCTTATCCTTCCATTCCATATTTTTGCCTTATTTTTTCTGAATTTCGAATTCAAAATTCAAATTTCGGTCAAATTTGACTCGAATTTGACTTTTAGCCAATTTCTTCTCCTTTTTCTTCATAATTTGCCTTTAATTCTTCTAAATTGCTTTTGATGGCTAAAATGTCAGGTGTCACAGCCTCTCCCCCTTAACAGAATCTCGTCCCGAGATTCCAGGGGTTAAATTGTTGGTTTTAAGAATGGAAAGGAAACTGCGTCAGGTCAAACATCTTTCTCTTCTCTGTACAAGGAAAGTGGGGTAGTGGCTTTTGTTCATCTGATCTTGATAGTTTCAAATAGCTTAGGATATTTGGACTCCAGGTCTTTAGCTTGCTCCCAAGTAGCTTCATCTGGAGTATGATTCTTCCATTGTACCTTGTAAAACGTAATACTCCGAGTTTGGGTATCTCTTGTCTTTTGATCCAGTATTTTAATAGGCCTTTCTTCGTAGGTTAGGTCTGGCTCGAGCCCAATTTCTGGATCTTCTAGAATCTCTTCTGGAACTCTTAAGCACTTCTTGAGCTGGGATACATGAAATACATCATGTATAGAAGTAAGCTGGTATGGTAATGAAAGCTTGTATGCTACTGGACCCTTTCGTTCCAGAATCTCATAAGGACCAATATACCTTGGGGCTAGTTTACCCTTTATTCCAAAACATTGTACTCCTTTCATCGGGGATACCTTCAGGTACACAAAGTCTCCGACATGAAATTCCAAAGTCCGTCTCCTTTTATCTGAATAACTCTTTTGTCGAGACTGGGCTATTTCTAAATGTTTACGAATCTTCCGGACCTTTTCTTCAGTTTCCATAACCAAATCTGATCCCAAATGTGTCCTTTCTCCTACTTCCGACCAATTCAAGGGGGTTCGACATCTTCGACCATACAAGGCTTCGAAAGGTGCCATTTTAATACTAGCTTGATAGCTATTATTATAGGAGAACTCGGCTAGGGGCAAACAGTTGTCCCATAGCTTAGAGAAGGTAAGGACACAAGCCCGTAACATGCCTTCCAAGATTTGGTTGACTCTCTTTGTCTGTCCCCCTGTTTGAGGATGATAGGCCGAGCTTCTGATTAAAGTAGTTCCCATGTCTTTTTGCAGTTGTTCCCAAAATCTGGAAACAAATTGGGAGCCTCGATCGGAGATAATTGTCTTTGGTACTCCGTGCAAAGATACAATCCGGGCTATATAGATCTTTGCATATGTCGACACTGGATATGTAGTCTTGATGGGAATGAAATGGGCTGACTTAGTAAGTCGGTCGACAATAACCCATATGGAATCATATCCTTTTGAAGCAGTAGGCAACCCAACCACCTCCCATTTCCAGACAGGGATTTCCGAAGGTTGAAGCAAATCCACCGATTTTTGTAGAATTGGTTTAACTCTACGGCAGGTATCGCATTCGGCTACATACCTTGCAATTTCAGGTTTCATCCTGGCCCACCAGAGTCTTTGCTTTAAATCTTGGTACATTTTGTTGCTTCCAGGATGAATGGCGAACTTAGATAAGTGTGCTTCGTCCAAGATCAACTTTCTTAGGCTTTCATCCTTAGGAACCACTATCCTTTTCTTGAAATATAGTCCCCCATCCTCTTCTTGAGTGAGTTCAGAAATTTTTCCTTCTGCTTTCTGTTGATAAAGTACCTTGATCCAAGGATCTTCTTTTTGGGCTATTATGATTCTTCCTTTTAGGGTGTCTTGCACAATAATGTTCTGGAAGGCACGTTGTTTTACTATTTCCAAGCTTAAATCTTCTAATTCTTCACACAAAGTTTTAAGGTTAGATGGAACAATAGTACAGTGGCATTGGGCCTTTCTACTTAAAGCATCAGCCACCACATTGGCCTTACCCGGATGGTAGTGGATTTCCAACTTATAATCTTTAATTAGCTCCAGCCACCGTCTCTGCCTCATATTCAAGTCCATTTGAGTGAAAATGTACTTTAAGCTCTTGTGGTCAGTAAAGATACGACATTCACTACCTAAAAGATAGTGCCGCCATATCTTTAATGCATGGACTACAGCAGCAAGCTCTAAATCATGGGTAGGGTAATGCTCTTCATGACGCTTCAGTTGACGAGAAGCATAAGCAATAACTCTGCCTTCTTGCATAAGAACACATCCTATCCCTGTCCCTGAGGCGTCACAGTACACGTCAAAGGGCTTCTCTAAATCAGGTTGAGCTAGTACTAGAGCTGTAGTCAGTAGCTTCTTTAAGGTTTGAAATGATTCTTCACATTCAGGGCTCCACCCGAATTTCACTTCTTTCTTTAACAGTTATGTGATTGGCTTGGAAATTTTTGAGAAGTTAGGGATGAACCTACGGTAATACCCGGCCATTCCCAAGAAACTCCTCACTTCATGCACAGAGGTTGGTGATTTCCAATCCAATATGTCCTTGACTTTTCCGGGGTCTACTTCAATCGCCTTTTCGGACAAAATGTGCCCAAGGAATGGAACTTTCTTTAACCAGAATTCACATTTACTGAACTTGGCATATAACTGGTGTTCCCTGTCGGTGTTTTAGACCAGCAACCCGCCTAGGGGGTACCCTAGGTGGCCTTTTATGCGGTAAGGGTCGTCGAGAATCAAGGTATCAATGGCGACGCAAGGAACACGATTTAGACAGGTTCGGGCCGCTAGATCGCGTAATACCCTACGTCCTGTGTGTTGGTTTGTGTTTATGTATGTTCTGGTCCTGAGGATTCGTGTTTGAGGGGGGTCCCTGCCCGGCCTTATATACACGGGAGGGCAGGGTTACAAGTCTGAGTCCTAGTCGGGTACTATTACAGAGTTCTACTCGGTAATGGCCCGAGTAGTTTTCTATAAACATACAAGACTAGTTCGAGTAGGATACGCCCATCCTTGTTCTGATCATGTCCGAGTACGTCCCTTAGTGGGCCGTCCGAGGCCTACTGATGGGTCTAAGGAGTAGTCCCGACAAGCCCCCGAGTACTTTGTAGTCGTGCGCCATAGTCGGGCACTGCAGGCACTACTCGAGTAGTTTTGCGGACTGAAGCGCCCGAGTACTGTCGCGTGGCTGGAAGGTACTCTTTTTGCAGCTTCGAGTTGTCTCCGTCCCGAGTAATTTTTATATGGTAGTGCGATGTCAATCGCACTCCATATGGAGTAGCCCCCGAGCCTTAGGTTGAGTTAAAGAATCAGGCTTAGGGTCAAACCAGCTTTTGCCCATTTTACCCTCGGAGATCTTGGAAAAGAAAAAACTGACCAACGGGTACGTACCCGCAGCCCCCGAGCACTTAGGCGATTCCTGTCGTTGAAGTGGTCAGCAATCCGTTGAATGTAGTAACCATTGGGTGTTTATTGCGATTAATACGTGATTTATTCTGTCCGTTGCGTAACTGACGCATCGAATCCGGAGCTGGCGGAGATAAATCTGGAAAGCCCTCTTTTCGGTTGCTGTGACGCCGTACGGGCATTAGATCTGTTTCTTCCTCCTCTGTGCCTTCGCTCGCTGTGTCGCCGCCGCCAGTGCTGCCGCCTCCACCATTGCCGTTTTTTGAGAATAGATCCGAGTGGAAGCCTCTTCCTTAACTTGAGATCGAGTCCATCGAATGCGCTCCAAGAAGATGGGCAAGAAACCCGAGAAGATCCAAGGTAAGGCTCCGGCGACGGGCAAGGTCAGATCCAAGAAGGGGAAGGAGTTGGTGCTGCCGGCACCGAAGGTGGGGCCGACGAACCAGACTGCTCCGCCGCCACCTGGGGCAACTTGGCAACACTCGGTGATGAAGGAAGAAGCAGTCCAAGCGCTAGTCGATGCCAAGCTTCTTCAGCCGAAGGAAATTGTACAGTGGCGCCCTGCATTTCCCAATGCGTGGCAGTTTGAGGAACATCCGGCGAAGACGGTGATGCTTGCTCACTTCGTGGAAAGGGGACTGGCCGTGCCTACCTCCGACTTCTTCAGAGGTATTCTCGAGTACTACAATCTCCAGCTTGTCCACTTGAATCCCAATGGCTATATTTGTAGATCTATGCGAAGTTTTCCTGGGAGTACCTCCAAGTCTCGAGCTATTTAGGAAACTGTTCCGTTGCAAGCCTCAGCCGAGTGCCCAGCGGACGGAAGTCTTTGGAGGCACCGGGTTCCAACTCAAGAACTCGAATGCATATATTGAGTATAATCTGACCGACTCCCATGGGGATTGGAAGAAAAGGTGGTTCTACATCGGGAACCATGATCCTCGCTTGCCTGTGGTGACTGGTCACGCGCCCAAGCATGCGGAAAATTGGATAAGTGAGCCCGAGGACACCCTTGAGCTTGATCTCCAGATGCAGCAGATCACTGAGTTGAAAGCACTCGGTCTGACTGGGATTAACGTGGCAGCCAGCTTCCTGAAGAGAAGGGTCCAGCCACTTCAAAAACGTGCTCACCTGGGAAGTGAGTACGGAGGTCTGAAGGATCTATCGCGTATGTCTGAGGAGGACATATCTGACGATGACGTGGAGGCGCTGCTGGCAAAATTTTTCAGGAACTATCAGGGAGTACCAGCAATCCCTGCGGCCCTTCGCCAGTATGAATCCTGGTACGAGCCAGAGGTGGTAAGTATGTCCCTCGTGACTTGTTTTCTTTTGACTTATGATTCTTGTTGCTTACAACGATTTTTAGAAGTCCCGAGTTCTTGACGGCTATGTGGCACAGTCGGAAGAAGAGTCAGAAGCCGCCATCAAGGAGTCGGAGGACGAGCCTTCTCCTCCTGTCAAGAGGCGCAGAGTAGTTCGCAAGATGGCTGCGGCTAAGTCTGTTGCAACCACTGAGAAGTCTCCGGGTACCAAGGTATGTAGTCGATAACTTGCATATTACTGATGAACTTGAGATGCGTTATTGATGTGGTGAATCTTGTATTTGTTCTCAAAGGCTGTAGATGAAGCTGCCTCTGAAGAAATAGCTGCGTCTGACCCTGAAGTCGATGAGGAGGCTGTTGACACGGTGCCGGAGAAGGTACCATCAATAGGAACTGTGGTAGCCCTCGAGTTACCTGCACCAACTCCTCTAGCTGTCATGCCGCCCATTGCCGACCAGGCGGTTCTGGGGCTACCTGCTGGAGTAGCGAAGGAGGTGTCAGCAGTACTTGCTACTGGCACCTTGCTGTCCAATGTGATCGCCAGTGGTAAGCGTTGCCTCTTCCGATTATTGTCAATTGAATAGTACTGTTGGTCTTGACTTCGATTTTGCAGGTCTTGGTGAGAAGACAGTGCCGGCGGCTATTCCCGCGGCTCCGAATACTCGGCCGCCTATCGCCGAGAAGAAGCGTGTGCGACTACCGCCACGTTCAACCCGGTGAGCCTCCTTGTCTTGTTGGATGCCGTTGGATTTTCTTAAAATCATGTAGTGACACTTTGGCGGTGCAGGGATGCAGAATATACTATCCCTGGAGAGATAGGGATAGTGCCGAAACCGTCAACTACAGCATCTATTCCTCTAGTGGACTTTATTGTTGAAGACATACCCGAAGTTTGAGTAGTCCTGAGTGTCGAGTAGTCGTCATGCTGTTTGAGTACTCGTCTTCTGAGGGACACGGGTGTACTGTACTCAGCTGTCCTTTGGTGATGTACGGGTGTACTGTGCTCTTTTGTCTGTTGCGGAGGCACGGGTGTACTATGCTCCTTTATCTGTTGCAGCATGAGTGCAGTCACATGGGCAGAGTCAGGAGTTGTCAGACTCATTGATCACGGGTGCACAATAACTCTTGGACCGGTGGTAGTTGAAGCTTTCAGCTATAAATAGGGCCATCTGCTGGTCGAACGAACTCAAGCTCCTGAGTAGCAATGGAGTGCCTGCGGTTGCTTCTGTTTGAGTGTAGAGAGCCAGCAAAGAGTGCACCGGTGCTAGAAGATTCCTCGTAGATTAAGGTCACCTTGCCTCCACAGGCTCTTGCGCTCGTAGGGATAGCCGCGATGCTAGAAGAATCCTCGTAGGAGGGTTCATCAATTACCTCATCTTGCACCTACTGATCCAGCGGAGTACGCGCTGGAACTCGCAACGAGTGATGGGTGATGAGTGTCGCGGTCTTCATCCCGCTCTGAAAGATGGTGGAGGTGCGGCCGTAGAGTAGATAGGCTTCGCAAGGCTAGAAAAAGAGCAGCCTTGGTTCCCTCTAGGCGCGTCTTCCCGGTTTTGACGTTGCCGCTGTCCTGGTGATGGCGGTAATGGAGTACCTGGACGTGCCTTGGGTAGGATACCTGGGCGTGGCTGCGTTTTGCGCAGCTTCCTTGCGTGTAGGCCTTTCCTGCGGTCGGCAGACCTGAGTGGCCTTGTGATATAGTAAAAGCCTGAGGCTTAAATGCAGCCCGCCAGTAGGCAGTTGCTTGTAGTCTTTGTTGAGCTGAGTCCTCGTACTTGTATGTAACTTGATGTACTCTTGTTTCAGTAAAGAAGAGTTTGTATCAGGGCAAGTTTCCTTGTTGTATTGATAGCACGTTGAAGCGAGCACCCCTTGAAGTCGGTAGTCGAGTAGTCGTCCCGAGTAGTTGCCTTGAAGTGAGTGCTGCTATGGGTAATAGCGACAGAGGTGTTCTATATTCCAGGAGTTTGGCACCTGTTCTCCTGAAAGCTCTTGGAGTCTGTAAGATCCGGGTTCTGTAACCTTCGATACGATGTAAGGACCTTCCCACGGTGAATTGAGTTTATGTAATCCTGACGTGTCTTGAATACGCTTAAGGACCATATCGCCCGAGTTGAAAGATCGTTCCTTGACGTTGCGATCGTGATAACGCCTTAAACCGTCAAGGTATCTGGCAGATTGCACTAGTGCTGCGCATCTTGTTTCTTCCAAACTGTCGATATCCGTTCGCCGCATTTCTATTGCAAGCTCTTCGTCGTATTGTTCAACGGACGGTGATTGCCACATGATGTCGACGGGTAGTATGGCTTCTGAGCGGTATACCAGAAAGTAAGGTGATAGCCCCGTAGTCTTGCACGGTTGGGTACGTAGGCCCCACAAGGCATTGGGTAACTCTTTGAGCCATCGGCCGCCTTTGGTGTTGCCGACGTCGTGTAGTCGTTTCTTCAAGGCATCGAGGATCATGCCATTAGCACGCTCGACTTGACCGTTGGCTCGCGGATGAGCAACCGAGACATAGCGGACGTCGATGCCGTTGTTCTCGCAATATTCCCAAAAGTCGTGATTGTTGAAGTTTGACCCGAGATCTGTGATAATCCTGTTGGGAAAACCATAGCGATGTACGATTTCATCCAAGAAGTCGAGAACTCGGTCTGCCTTGGGGCAAGTGACTGGTTTGACCTCGATCCACTTGGTGAACTTGTCAATTGCCACGAGTACTCTGTTGAATCCTCCTGGCGCAGTTGGTAACGGGCCAATCATGTCGAGCCCCCAGCAGGCAAATGGCCATGTTGGAGGTATTGTGACTAGCTTGTAAGCCGGCACATGTTGCTGTTTTGTGAAGAATTGACAACCTTTGCACTTCTGGACTAGTTGCTTGGCGTCGGCCAGAGCCATTGGCCAGTAGAACCCTGCTCTGAAGGCCTTGCCAACTAGTGTCCTCGAAGAGGCGTGGTTGCCGCAGATTCCTTTGTGAATTTCTTCTAGGATTTCTTGGCCATCTTCTCTGGTGACGCACTTCATGAGTACTCCAGATGATGCACCTTTCTTGTAGAGCTATCTCCGACTAGAACGTAATTCTTTACTCGTCGGGAGATTTGCTCGGCGTTATTCTTGTCGGATGGTAGCTTGTGATCTTTGATGTAGTCGATGAAGGGTGTCCTCCAGTCGACTTCTATCATCATAATCTCTCGGGAGGCGTCAGTAGTCGAGACTACTGGCGGGGTGACCTGTTCAGGTATGGATGGCTTGCGTAGTTCGTGTACAAAAATTCCTGCTAGAACTTCTGCACGAGTTATGCCCATTTTGGATAAGACGTCGGCGGCAACGTTGTTGTCGCGGACGATGTGATGGAACTCGAAGCCGGAGAATTTGTTTTCCAGTTTACGGACTTCTTGCAGTAAGCGTCCATGTTGTCCTTGTTTCGATCCCACTCGTCATTGACTTGGTTTATGACGACTAGGGAGTCACCGTACACCAGTAGTCGTTTGATGCCGAGGGAGATTGCGAGGCGAAGGCCGTGTAGTAGTGCTTCGTACTCGGCTTCGTTATTGGATGCTTCCCAAAATATCTGTAGCACGTACTTGAGTTGGTCTCCCTTGGGGGAGATGGGTAAGACGCCTGCGCCGGCCCCTTCAAGTTTGAGGGATCCGTCGAAGTACATTACCCAATGCTCTGATCGTTCGACTGGAGTTGGAACTTGATTTTCGGTCCACTCGGCTATGAAGTCGACCAAAGCCTGAGACTTGATGGTTGTCCTTGGCTTGAAGCTCAAAGTAAGAGCTCCGAGTTCGACTGCCCATTTGGAGATTCTACCCGTGGCATCTCTGTTATGGAGAATTTCGCCAAGCGGGAAGTCGGAGATGACTGTGATGTTGTGTTCTTGAAAGTAATGGCGCAGCTTCCGGGAGGTGAGCAAAATAGCATATAATAGCTTCTGTATCGGTGAATACCGAGTTTTGGAGTCCGAGAGTACTTCACTGACGAAGTAGATAGGTCGTTGGACCTTGTAAGCGTGGCCTGGTTCGGACCGTTCGACTACTATTGCCGTGCTGACGACATGAGTAGTAGCGGAGATGTATAGGAGCAAGTCCTCGTTTGGCGAGGGAGCGGTGAGTACAGGAGGCTTTGACAGAAAGTCTTTGAGTTGTGTGAAAGGCTTGTCTGCCTCTTCCGTCCATTTGAACTTGTCCTGGCGTTTGAGAAGCTTGAAGAAGGGTAGTCCCTGTTCTCCAAGTCTCGAGATGAACCGGTTGAGAGCAGCCATGCAGCCTGTAAGTTTCTGCACATCCTTAATGCTGGTAGGAGCCTGCATGTTTGTGATGGCAGATATCTTCTCCGGGTTGGCCTTAATGCCGCGATGGCTAATGATGAACCCGAGTAATTTGCCGGAAGGTACTCCGAAGACGCACTTAGTAGGATTGAGTTTCCATCGGAAAGCGCAGAGACTGGAGAAAGTTTCCTCCAAGTTGGCAATGAGTTCCTCCCGGTGTCTTGTTTTGACGACGACATCGTCAACATAAGCTTTGACATTGCGATGAAGTTGTTTTTCAAAGCACATCTGTATGGCCCTTTGGTAAGTTGCTCCTACGTTCTTGAGTCCGAAGGACATTGTTTTGTAGCAGAAAGCTCCAACGGGCGTGATGAACACTGTTTTGGCTTGATCTTCCTCTTTGAGGCTTATTTGATGATAGCCGGAGTAGCAGTCGAGGAAGCATAGCAAGGCGCACCCAACGGTGGAGTCGACCACTTGATCGATCCTGGGTAACCCAAAAGGATCTTTCGGGCAGTGTTTGTTGAGGTCGGTGTAGTCGACACACATTCTCCATTCGTTGTTTTTCTTTCGAACAAGCACAGGATTGGCGAGCCAGTCAGGATGGAAGACTTCTTTGATGAATCCTGCCGCGAGTAGCTTGGCTAACTCTTTTTTGATGGCGTCGCGTCTGTCCTGAGCGAACCGGCGTAGTCGTTGTCGTTTCGGAGTAGCTTTGGGATCGACGTTGAGGGAATGCTCGATCAGTTCCTTGGGCACACCTGGCATGTCGGCTGGCTTCCAAGCGAAGATATCGTGGTTAGCCCGAAGGAAACTGACGAGCGCGAATTCCTATTTAGGATCCAGCCCTGTTTCGATCAGGGCTATCTTGGAAGGATCACCAGTCTGGAGGTCGATCGATTTGAAGTCTTGCTCACTGGCGGGTTTCACCTTTGTGGAGCCCGACTTGTTTTCCGGGATCTCGAGTTCAGTTGGATGGAGTTTCTTTGAAGCTGTGAAGACTTGCTGCATGGGACTAGGAGATTGAGTAGTCGCAGCAATCTCCACAGCCTCGGTGTCGCACTCGTAGGATCTCCGGAGATCTCCTCGTAGCGTGAGCTCTCCTTTGGGACCTGGCATCTTGAGTACCAGGTAGACATAATGTGGTACGGCCATAAACTTGGCTAGTGCTAGCCGTCCGAGTATGGCGTGATAAGAAGTCTCGAAGTCGGCGATCTCGAATCTGATGTACTCGGTGCGGTAATGTTCCTTAGTTCCGAAGGTTACGGGGAGGACAACTTGCCCCAATGGTATGGCCGCGTTTCCAGGCACAATGCCGTAGAAAGGTGAATCCGTTGGAGTAAGCATGTCCGTGATGTCGAGGCACATTTTCCTTAATGTTTTGGTGAAGATAACGTTGAGGCCGCTCCCGCCATCGATGAGTACTTTGGTTAACTTTGAACCTGCCACAACTGGATCCAAGACTAGTGGAAAATGGCCAGGTTCTGAAAGTTTTGTCCATTGATCCTTTCTGCTGAAAGAAATTGGAACTTCTGACCACTTTAGCGGTGTGGGGTCCGTCGGCTCGATGCCATGATCTCCCTGAGTACAAGTTTGTTGGCTCGCTTGGAAGCTGTGCTAGGGATGCCACCAAAAATGACATTGACGGTTTTTGAGGCTGGTTGGAAATCGCCGTCTTCATCTTCGTCGTTGCGGGCTTTGTTTTTACCCTTGTCTCTGTTTTTGGCGTACTCTTCAGGAGTTGGTGGTGCTGGCAAGTCTTGCATGACTCGGCGCATGCTATAACAATCCAATGCAGAGTGCTTGCTAGTCGGGTGCCATGGGCACTGCTTTTTGAGTAGCTCCGTGAAGGTTGGTCCGTCGTCATTTCTGCGCTGTCCCTTTTCCCGGAGCTGGTCATGGCAGCAACAGTGTTGCCGGGCTTCCTTTTGCGATTATGATTACCTGGATAGGAATTCCGAGCATCGTTATGACGAGTTTTATCTGTGTCATTGTTGTGGGTGTTGTCGCGTCCGCAGTTACGGTGGGAACCGAACCGTTCGCGTTCTTTGTCTTCTTCATCGGCCCACCGTTGCACCATGAGTTTGAATTCTTTGACATCGGCTGGCTGTCGGCGACCGAAGTCTTGGTATGTTCGTCGATCGTAGAGTCCGTTTTGGAAGCACTCGATGACGTCAGCTTCGGAGATGTCTACTATGGTAGCCTTCTTTTCGAAGAACCGTCTCAGGTAGTCGCGAAGGGTCTCGCCCTCTTTCTGCTTAATTTGTTGTAAGTCAATCTTGTTGCCTGGTCTAGCCATGGAGCTAGCGAAGTTGTTGGTAAAAGCCTTTGTCAAGTCTGCCCAGGAGTCGATGGACTTGGGTTTGAGTGACTCGAGCCAGGTCAGTGGTGCGGGTTCCATGTATATGGGGAAATGAATGACTTTGGTGTCGTTGTTGCCTCCGGCTGCTTGGACGGCTAGCGAGTAATAGCGGAGCCATTGAACTGGATCTTGCTTGCCATCGTACTTGGTAATGCCGGTCGATTTGAACTTTTCGGGTAATTTTGTTTTCATTACCCGGTTTGTGAAAGCAGGAAAATGGTTGTAGCTGTCGACTTCCCGTTCGCGCCGACTGTTGAGGATTTCTCGTAGATCGCTGATGTTGGATAACTCGTGGTTCTTCCGAGTAGGGCGAACACTTTTAATCGAGTTGGTGCAGCTGGCTTCACCCACATCCTTCTGTTGAGTAGGAGCTTTATGCTTGCTCGGACCTTGGCTATATTGCCGGGGTTGGTTGACTGCATCATCGTTTCGTGGGGCGACATTTTTATCTGCGGCCCCCCTACTTCCGTCTGTAATGCAAGGAACGGACGGGATTGGTGATTCTTTGTCAAGCAGCTTGTAAGCTTGCTCCGCGAGTTGTGCGATTAGTCCGTTGCCCCGCTGCACGAGTTGAGCTGTGGCTGGGTTATCCTTATCTTGAGGCATCAGAGTTGTCAGAATGTTGATTGAAGCGATAGCCGCGAGTGGAGTATTGTGCTCCTGAGCCTGGACTGCGTTGAAAGCCCGTTCAAGATTTGTAATAGGGATATTTGTAGCCATCGACTGTCGACGCTCAGCTCGAGCGGCATTGCGCGCTCTTCGTTGATTGCGCTGTTCGGGAGTTTCATTGTCGGCTGTAGACTCATCGTCAGAGATGTTGTCGACTTGTGCTAGTCGCCTGGGGGTTCTATTCTGGCTAGTACTCGGGTTGTTAACTGGAGTAATAACAAGTATCTCCCTGTCTGGGTAGTAGCTTCCGGAACTTGATGTAGCAATCTCTGTGTAGCTTCCTTCGTGGTTGGATGTAAGTGGAACGCCTTCTTGGTACGGCAGGTTGTCTATATGGGTGACGAGACGCGAGTCGTAGTCGCGGTCGAGGAAAGATGGTCGCAATCCCGGCCAGTGGACGAAACTGCCTTGTGGTGTCGAAGTTATTACCAACCCTTGGGCTGGACCAAATAATGGTATTTTTGGTGAGTAGGATGAGTCGGAGTCAACATCCTCGTCATGCCCGAGTTCAACTCGGGCTCAAGTAAGAAAATCTTGGTAGACTCTTGTCGCGTTGCGAAGTCCGTGCGGGAACCGCTTTGAAGTCGAGACTGATTTAGATGCTGACTGGGGCCGATTCTGAGGCGAGTCCGACCCTGAGTCCAGGGGTCGGCTGAGCCCGACCCTGTGAGGGAGTAGCTCCGCGTCGCCCGACCCTGAGTGGAAGTCCGCCTCGCCCGACCTTGAGTCCTGGGGTCGGGAGAGCTTGACCCCTGAGCGAGACTCCGCCTCGCCCGACCCCGAGGCTTGGGGTCGGCGAAGCCCGACCCTGTGGAAGGGTAGCTCCGCCTCGCCCGACCCTGAGGGAGGCTCCGCCTCGCCCGACCCTGAGTGCTGGGGTCGGCGGAGCCCGACCCTTGAGCGAGACGTTGGTGTAGTCCGAGGTGAAGTGGAATCCGACGCATAGTCAAACTTGAGCTTGTTGACTTTGAAATCTTGATTTTTTCCGGTCACTTCTTCTGGTTTCGTCTCCTGAGTGTCGACGATCTGGCGCCGGAACGATCCCGAGCCTTCGGCGATGCAGAGCCAGGATCCGAAGACGAAGGTGGCGCCGGCTTCGATGAAGAAGACGGGCCTGATGATGACTTTCGCCATTGAGTTCGCGCTGAGAAACTCGACGAGCGCCCCTACCTGACATGCCAGCTGTCGGTGTTTTAGACCGGCAACCCGCCTAGGGGTACCCTAGGTGGTGTGCACTCATGCTGCCCCCCCCAATAGGTCACCTTGGTTTACCCTCGTAGTGTGGAGAAATGTGTAAGTTGAGTTTGTGGTCCAGTACAGTTCTATTCACCCCACTCATTGGTAACTGATTCTTATGCTGTACATTTTTTTTGGAAACTTTTTGATCCCAACTAGCTAATGGTTGCTTTATTATCACCTCTTATTCAGGACCAGTCAGGTACCTCCTTTGCTCTCTGATTATGTTTTCCTTTCAATATTTGCCATCCATGTGAATCTTTAATTAGTATGGTCAGAGAAAGCTAAATATTTTAACCATTTCAGGCTACTGTGTATTTTCTTTTGACGATGACAGTTGCATGGTGCAAACATGGAAAGAAAACACCCTCTTATCAATTGATATTCAGCAGTATGTACTCTTAGAAGCTTCACTTCAATGTTATCCTCGATTACATATTGATCGATGAATACTGGTAAGTACATCATAGCAAAAGAGAACCTGGTTTTCCGATCAATCTCTAAATTGGTATTCATTCATAGTATGTTTTAGGGTTAAACAAGCAGATGAATTTTTTCATTCGTATGCAAGAAATTTTATAGTATTTGGTCCAGCTTGACCATATACAAAGCACTGAAATTTTATGCAAGAAATTTCTAGGAAGTATTTGCTATGGTGTTTGCATTTGTAGGAACCTTGACTGAGAGATTCAGCATGAAGAGTTTTAGCTTGAATTAGCATGGATCAAGGTGACTGATATCTTGCATTAGAGATGTATATCTGCCTAGACCAGCTTCCTGTCCGAATGTAGGATGTGTAAATAGAAGGGGAAGCATCTTCCATTTGAATTAGGATTACCAAAGGGAGTGTCTTGATAATTTTATTTAACATTATAGGTTTCATGTTGCGCCCTTTGGGCAGCTAAATGGATAGGCCAATGCTTTCTCTGAAGCCAGAGATAGCCTTCCATGTGTGCCACAAGTTGTAACAGACAATAGCAATATTTTTGAGCTAGATTACTAAAGGTGACATACATAATTTAATCACAAGAGTCGCGAAGATTCAGTTCAGATGGTTAAAGGTTGTCGTTGTATAAATAACTACTTCTGATGGCTAAAGGTTGTCGTTGCATAAATAACTATCAAATCAAAATCGATGCTATCATTCTTCATTCGGTCAAAAAAAATGTTATCATTCTTCGGATTTATGATGTAACTGATAGTTTTTTTTAGAAATGTTTATTCCTGTGTGTTGTAATAGAAAAATAATTTCAGTTACTGCCTGCTGACTGCGCTAGCTTAGCGGTTGTTTCTATTGCTTCCGGTTTTAATCTAAGGCATGTTCTTTCAGGTCACATCAGATATTCGGATCCTAATTAGAAGGACTAGACTAAATATATTCGGATCGATTAAACATGATCTAACTACAAAACTAATTTTGGCGAGATGAATCTATTAAGGCTAATTAATCCATCATTAGCAAATGGTTATTGTAGCACCACATCGTCAAATCATGAACTTATTAAACATCGTCAAATCGTCAAATCATGGACTAATTAAGCTTAATAGATTCGTCTCACGAATTAGACTCCATCTGTGCAATTAGTTTTGTAATTAGACTATGTTTAATACTTCTAATTAGTATCAAATATGCTAAAATTTAGCAGGGGTATCCAACACCCCTACCTGATAAGTAATATGGGCAGACGTCGCGGTTTCCGCCATGAAGAGAGCAGTGAGCATCTTGTCCCGCTCGGCAGCTTCTGAACTGACCTGAAAAAGGCGTGCCTCAGGCTCTATACACACACATCATGGTAGTTCCGCCGCCGTCTCAGGCCTTATGCATAAGCAACTAAAAATAAGCAACTTATTTGCTTATAAAACCAATCACCCTTGCTTATTGGATTGCTTATGGGGGTTAAAAGGTGCACTTTACAACTCCTGCCCTCATTCAATGCACTTTACTCCTCTCTCCCCCCTCCCCCATCGCCAGCTCCTCCATCCCCACCGCCGTCGGGCACTAGCAGCCCCTCCCCTTTTTCTGCGCCGGGCGCCAGCGGCCCCTCCCCTTCCGCATAGGCGGACGGCCTCCCCCCACAGATCCGCGCCACCCGTCGCTCCCGCCCCGCTGCCGCCACAGGCGGACGGCCTTCGCCCGCCGCTCCCGCCCCACCGCCGCCCTGGCCACCTGTTGCTGCTCCCTGCCCGCCGCCGGCCCTCGGGATCGGGCGTGTGCAGGAAAGAAGAAGCGTGGGGAGGCAAAGAGACACAAGGGGCAAATATGACAATGTCCACCTCATTCAATCCTCATAAGCAAGGGTATCCAAATGACTAGACTAAAAATAAGCAACTCTAAATAAGCAACTTTTAGCTGCTTATAATAAGCAAGAGGAACCAAACAGGCCCTCAACCAGACACCTCAAGATTGCTGCATCCCAACTTTACTTAGGTCCTTCATGACGATCAATTCAGAAGTTAGAGATAGAGTGGGGAAAAAATATGAATAAAACTCACATATGTAGTCTTCTGCTGTGACTTCGTAGTTGGTCAATGAATAAAACCTGAATATGCACAGACTTTCACTGCGACCTCATAGTTGGGTCGAGTTCAACACGGCCCGAGTTCAATGTATTGTCGCAAAATAAACATGTTTTTAAACCTTAGCCTTCATTTAAAATTTAACAGCTACCTATTTCCCTTGAACATTGCTTCTATTTCCCTTGAACATTGCTTCGTGGTAACCACGTCTCAAATAACAATATCCTTTCTTCAATTAATTAATCTTCACGACGATTTCAATTCAAAAATTCAGACTTCAAATATTTTCAGCAAACTGATGATAAATAATTACAATTAATTAATTTAACATATATCAGGTTATTGATTGATGGATATCACACAACTACAATCTATAGACACACAGAACACAACTTCCATGCCTGGTACTTGCATGACATGACGAATGCACGAAAAAGGTGGTGTGTATTCATTTGGTAAGGTCAATATGAAGCCTTCCTATAAGCCTTTTTTTGCGAAGTATATGATCAAACTCACTCTATGGATGAAGGTGGATCGTGTTTGAACTGTTGTTGAATCGTTTCCTCAATTTGTGTTTCACTTGTCGCCGCTTTCTGATCTTTCCTCGCAGGTAGGAAGTCAAATATCGATTATTAGGTTATTTTGACTTATTTATTATTTTTTAAAATTTTATTTCCCCACACAATGATTCAGTGTACTTTCAGATGTTATAACAATGATAGTTGGTGTGTGGGCGCGAGTTGCCTCGGCTCGGCGCGGCCAGCGGGGCGGCAGGGTAAGGCAGTCGGCACATGGGTGGGTGCGGGTGGGAGCGGCGTGCGGCACAGCCGCGCCGGCCGCCGTCTTACCCCCGCGCGTCGCCCGCTGCCGTGGCTGTGGCGATGTATCCGAGCTAGGGCAGCTCGCGCCCACACCCGCGCCGAGCTGGGCCGCCTCGTGTCCCGCTGCCTCGCTGGTCGCCCGCCGCCGGTATCCCCTCGCGGGCTCCTTCTCTTTCCCCGTCTCTCATCTCCCCTTGTCAAAACCAGCGGCCAGGCATGAGGCCCCAGATCTGGGGTCGCGCCGGGTTGGGCTGACAACGGCCACGCAGATCCGGTGTAGGGTGGCTCCAGGCCCGCGCGCAGTGCGTCCTTGCGCGCGACGGCGGTGGCGTAGGCCGGAACGGCAGCACGGATCCGGCGGAAGGGCTTTACATTGATGAATATATAGGAAGAATTACGCAACTTTTTTAAAGTTAATGCTTATACTATTGCATGCTGGGCATTAATCGTTATTATTAAAATCATAATTTCTCCGTCACATCAAGTCATAAATATAAGTGCATGCTATTGCTTAATTAGTACTACCAATTTTATTTTTTCCCAACTCTTAACGCTAACCCATTTTATTACAACTAATCACGTCATTAGCGCGCCGGAGGCGCGCCGCCGACTCCAGTGAGTTCTAAAAGTTATGTTGCTTCCCCTCCCTCCCTCCCCCCAAGTCCAATGGACGCGTGTTTACCCCGCTTGCTGAGGAAGCACCGAAGCAGAGCGGGCCGGCCACGCCGCATCGGATGCGTCACGTTTCCCAGATGCATCATCCCTCCACCTCCCCACAACGCGCC
>NC_028454.1:22015768-22117264 GCF_000263155.2 Setaria italica
CGAGTGAAGCATCCTCGGCGCGCTCCCCTCGCGCCGCCGTTACGCACCCCGATCCGGCTGCTCACGACACGGCCGGAGTTCGACATCGGGATTCCGCCTCTTCTAGCGGCCGTTGCAAGGTGGACTCCGAGAGACGGTTTCGTTGGTTTCTAGCTTTCGGTTCCCGAGGCGCCTCTGCCGGCGATGTCGGAAGGCGGCCGCGGCGGCGCGCGGGAGAAGCTCCGGGAGGCGGCCTGCAACGCCGTCGCCGGCGGCTCGGCAGGTAATTCTGCTCCCAACTCCCCTCAGGCTCCGGCTTGCGGGTGTGGTTGTGATGGTGCTTGTGGGCCCTGATTCCTTCCATTTCTGGCGTGGTGGGTGCTGGTGCAGGGGTGATCTCGGCGACGGTACTTTGCCCGCTGGACGTGATCAAGACGCGGCTGCAGGTGTACGGTCTCCCTTCCAACTTCTCCTCAGGTGCTGCGCCGCCTGGTAAGTTACCTCAGCGCATGCTTGCTTGCCTGCTACTTTTGTCTGCTATGTACTCCATTTCGTGCTTATTTGCTGCCGGGTTCATCAGAGATATGGGAGCTGGATGGTTTCGGGATTGCAATTGAAGCGATGTAGACTCTTTACAGTTATAGAATGGATACAGATTCTTCCTGGCCTAAATTGCCAAGAAATGATTTGATATAATGTTGGTGTTTTCACCTTTGGTCATGGCCTAAATCATACTACAAATATTGAAGAAGGTTTAAGTAGAAAAATCCTATCCATTTTTTGTGGAATGTAACTGCTGCTGCATTGTCTCTTGGAGTTGGTATGATATTCTCAATTGGTTGGATAGAACATTGGTGTTGAACCTAATTATTCTCAATATGAGGGCATGTTATACTAATATTACCATTCATTAAGCTCCTAAGACTTGAGTGCTCTTTTGAATATTCTAATGCTTAATTTGGAGACCATGATGAAATATTTTTTCCTTCTTGCCAAGTTTTCCTTCCAATTATGCAAAGTCTGTCTTTGAAGAGGAGGATATGACATGCGGAGATATGCACTAAGTTTTGAAGATAAAATCTTCATAATGTATGGTTATGCTATCTTGAGAGACGTGGTGCCATATTTATTTTAGATAATGGATGTGGTGCGATATTCATGTATCTTGCTGTATTGATCATGAACATAGGAACCACGATAGATAAGAATTGGATACTCAGGAATAACTAGTTTCATTAGCATGTATTCTAACTTTTAAATACTACCAATACCAAACAAACTTCATTTGTTTTGTGGTAAAATTGTCTACTTATTATCCGCCTTTTTATGTTTGTCTTATTTTCTGATTTCTGTTTCTATCTTTATTAGGTAGGGTGATTATTTCTGGTTTTCAGCAGATATTGAAAAATGAAGGCTTGCCTGGATTGTATCGTGGTCTTTCACCAACAATTGTAGCACTGTTTCCGACTTGGGCTGTAAGGAATTGTTCATCATACATCTTTTATAAGCACTGCTGGCAGAACTGTTTTGCTTTGATGCAATAGAGTTTTAGCTCAGTACTTCTTTCATGTTTGGTTGCCCATGTGTGGTTTGGTTGAACAACCAATGAGCTATAACTGTAGCTCAGATACTTGGCCTTGTCCTGATCTGATGTGATCGCACTGGATTTATTATATATTTTGAGTAAAGGCTAAACTCAAATGCACCCAATTTTGGGACGCATGATTAGAGATCTTATTGCATTTTTTGCTTGCTAGCGGGGGGCCTCTCTTGTTACTTAATATTCAATGTACTGTAATAAATGATATAAGTGATATATGATGTGGAGATACGATCTAATTTTGTCATGAAAAGGATAGTATTGGCAGTTTGGTTAGGCAAGTGGTCCATTTAGTGGTGAGCTATTTTTTTAAGGAAACACAAGGCTGTTTTGGTGAGGTTTTAAGGTTTTCCGTGGGAGGTGGGTGAGGGGAGGAACATGTTGTGTATATACTTTTTTGATAGTAGAAGTTAGCGATTCCCATCTTGGATGAGTCTGCCAATGATATCTGATAGAGTTTGAATATCTTGAGTATGAATGTTCGTTGAAAACATTTCCTTGTTTCCATAATCAGGTAGAAGAAACACTAGTTTGGAATGTGATGGTCTTTTCGCTTCTTGTTTTAGAACTTTTTCTCTGTTTCCTAGTTTAGGGGTTGGGCCACCTAGTGCTCCATATCAACTAAAACTATGATTGTGTGCATCAGAACTGGTAGTTGATCTTTGGTCTACGCGCTTCAATTATTTGAACTTTCCTTGTTAATTCTCAATTTTATATATGGTATGTACTATGTAGCAAAACAAGTAAACCTGCCTTTTTCTGCATGCAGGTAACCTTTTCGGTTTACAATCATGTTAAGGGACTTCTTCACTCGGAAGGTTAAATACAACTGTCCTTAAGTAGTGTGTTACATCCATCAATTTGCGTTTATATGTGAAATGTTGAAGAGCCAGAGATGTCAAACAATTCTTGTGGTGGCAAATGTGCTTGAATGGGATTTTTTGTCTTTTTATCCATCTCTTAATTTCATTTCAGTTAATCGAGCATTTCAAATGTATATGATACTCTGTTGCATAATCCTTGTATGTATTAGAGTAAACCATATATATTATTATGGCACTCTGTTGTGTAAAACCATACATTAATATGGTACTCTATTGCGTAAACCGCATATATTATTACTCATAACACTAATCTGTTCAATACGAGAAAGTTTTTATAGCTTTGTCTGCTGCCTGCTTATTGTAGTCAATTTTTCTGGATACCATGCCAATGCTACTTGCTTTTTGAAAGTTCTAACTTATTTCTGCAGCTACAGTTGCCTGTTCATGTTGTGTATGTGTGATTAACTTTATTATACTGCAACTCAAGCTAAATCTGCTGTTCTCATTGTAAATTGTTTGTAATGCAGATAGAATCTATGCACAAACTCTTTGTCAACTACTAACAATACTTTTTCATTATGCAGATGGTAATAACAGTGAGCTATCTGTCCAAGCGAATGTTCTTGCTGCTTCATGTGCTGGAATTGCAACAGCTACTGCAACAAATCCACTATGGGTTGTGAAGACTAGGCTACAAGTACGCTATATTGTAAAGTTTGTGTTTGTCTATGTTTCTATGTCTGGTATTTATCTTCGAAGGAAAGGCATGTCACTTCTTGAGGTTTTATGGTTTTACATATGATTTCGACATACAGTTATTTTCTACACAGTATTGTTAGTGCCCTGAAATGATTTCCAAATTGGAAAATACCATCCCATGTGTCAGTGACATGTGCCTCACCCTGTCAACATGTCATCATTTGGCGATCTTTGCCAATTTAAACCTTTCTGCAAAAGTACTGAGCTATCTCCTGCAACTTTGCAGGGGTGATAGCACAACTTGGTTTGTAATCATAAATATTGCTCGCACATTTCTGTTGGTTGAGGTGCATAATCGTTTGGCAAAGAGGACACCATTCCAATTGTATACCTGCCTGGGTAACATAGGTCATGGTTGGCGCATTCGAGAAAAAACATGGGTCATGGTTCAGTGACAGTGAGTAATTGTCATGGCTTAACATGAATATAAAGCTTGTGTAGCGTTTTCCCTACATCCACACCTTAGTATCACAGAACAATCTCATTGTTCTATCTGACTTCATCAAATGCCACCTAATCTTTTGGTGTTTTGCCTCCTTGAAACAATTAATAGCTCTAATGTTGCCTATATTTTGTTCCTCAAATAACAGTAATGTCTCAGCTTCAATGCGCTTAATTAAACCTTGCATGTTCTTTTGGTATTCGTTCTTTTTTTTCACTTCATATGTTCTCTACAAATTACATGTACATGTTGGGTTAAGTCATACACAAGGTGTCAAAAGATGTCAGTAAACCATTGTCCTCAGTTGCTGGAGAGTGACTTTTCTGCCAGTGTGTTGGAGATGTGGCAGGATTTATTGCGTCTTGGTTGTTACCGTGCTGGATATAAATTCTCTTCTAGGAACTGAAAGATATTGTTTTTTTATTGGGGGCTTGCTGTATGAGCTGCACCCTTAGGCATTTGTCTCCTGCACTACTATGCCAGTTAACTAAGTCTACTGCTTGTAATAAAGAACTTTAAAAGTTAACACCAGATGACTAAGGAGTGTCGCCCTAAGTCCTCTGATGACCTTTGTTTCAATAGAATCATAAGAATTGCTAGTTTCTATCATTTGAACTGCTCGCGTTTTAACTTTTGCGTTTTTGTATATTTCTATGCAAGTAGATTGGTTCTTGTGCTTTTTATGATATTAAACAACTCTGGAAAGATCGCATCTTTAGTAGCATCTTTAAACACTCCCTCCTCCAGAGGCTGTAGTCATAAATAAGTGTTGTTTTGAACATTGACAAGGTCCCCGATACACAGCTTTGACTACTATTTTTGTTAAAATATATTTATAAACTATAGCTAAACTATACTATTATGAAACTACTTTTTGAGACAAATCACCCATATCATTTTTCAAATATTCAACCCCAATATGTAAAAAGTAATACTTAATCGAAGTTTGAAATGGTTGATTGCAGGCAACCCACTTTTGACTGGAGGCAGTAGTAGCTAAAATTATAACTTGTTATATGCTTTAGTTCTAGAACACAGATTGTGATTATGAGGAATTGGCAGTCATTGGTATCCTGATCTGATGCTCTAGTTGTGATGATGAAGCTAAACAACCTAGTGGAGGGAGGGATGGAGCATACTCCCTCTGTCCCATGATAAGTGCAATTCTAATTTTTTTTAGACAGATTAGTGGTGGTGTGAAAAGACTCCCATACCCTCATTTATTGGCCACATGCAGTAAGTTTTGGCATGCGAATCAAATCTGACCACTTAATTAGGCAGGTAGTTAGATCTAATTCCTAGGATTGCACTCTTTTATGGTATTTTTTTCAAATGCTAGGATTGCACTTTTCATGGAACGGAGGGAGTAAACGTGAGAGGCATGGAATGAACACCTCTTTATTTTTACTTGCCCCCTGAATCCCCTAATAAGTCCTTTAGGGCTTGTTTGGATAGTAGTGGATTGAAGTGGAATGGGAGGGATTGGAGGGGAAATTAGTTCATTCTAGACTCAACCCCCTTCGTTTCACTCCAATCCTCTTCTATCCAAACAAGCCCTATATGGCTTTTTAGATGCCACTGGAAATTTTGAAAGCTCTTGGATTGGATCTCTGAATACCACTGAACAATAGACGCTTTCTTACTTGCCATTGCTTTAAAAAACAATCCTGCTTTGATGATGCACAATATCACAATAGGATGCAACGAAGGGTAGTAGGATAAAACCTCGGGTTGGAAGAGTCGGGTGCTTGGCAATTGAGCATGAGGGTTGGTGTGGAAGCACACCATTTGGAGTTTGATTTGGTGGTATTTCAGGGATTGCACAACTTTCTGGTGGCATATAATATATAATGGGCAAGCCAGCTCATGATGCAGATGGAGACTGTGACTTGGCATATAAGAAAATAATACTAGATATTCTTAACCATAATTAACTCTAAAACTTAGCACTTTCTGTTTTCTGACTACTAGCACCATACGTGAGCCCTCCTAGGTGTGCCGTCTTTTTTGCATGCATCTCTAATGGATCCTCACATGTTTGGACCATATCATAAACTGCAATCGATATGATTTTTGACTTTGAATGTGCATGCTGAAGTGCGGACCTGACGCAGTGGTAGAGACTCTCCACTTGTGGCCTAGTGGCTAGAGGTTCTGGGTTCGAACCAGTCTCTTTGCAAAATTTACTGGAATTTTGCAAGGGTAAGGCTATCTAGGAATTCCCTTACCCAGACCCCACCTTGTGTGGAAGCTTTCAGGACTCGGTACGCCCTTTGAATCTGCATGCCAGACGCGTTTGCACAACTAACTGTAGAATTTGTACTTTGCAAAGAATCAGAGCATTGTTAGCTAAATATGCAGTTTATGTGGCATCCATTCCAAATTATTTCACTTGAAGCATCTTATTTAAAGCATGTTTGGCGCCTAGGATCAGGAGTCTGAGATTGGTGGAAGGGCGACACATGTGATTACCATGCATGAGGCAACCTAACAATATGTCAATATGCATGTTGAGGCAATGTACCTTGTTTTTTAGTCAACAAAACAAAAGGCTGAACCTATCAATGAGTCATAGCAGAACTGAAATTCTTGTTTTATTCATTCTTTGATCGCCGACTGGGTCATATTGTTATTTTAATATTAAGGCCATCTTAAATATTTTTCTTTTGAGATATCAGAAAGGTAAGACTAAATGCACAGTAACATGTAGTAAGAAGTCTAGTTTACGTCATAAACTTTGGAAGTAGGAGTAAATCTTTTTATACCTTTATAAAGAATGAACTAATGAGTCACTGAATGTTTTAACACTGAACGCAGCATATTATACATAAAAATGCATCACCCCATCTATATGATTGCATTCCTATTCATGTTGTCACTCACCAAGACAGCCTGGTGAGTAAACCAATCAGTTCAGCAGCTCACTGGTTTGTCTGTTCAAATGCAGTCTAAAATGCTACTGTTTTCTTATCTTTGAGTAGTGTTTAACTCACATTGATGTACATGTGCCAGTTTTACCTTTGCATATATAACTTAGAATCTGTATTTACACAATTGAACCTCAGCTTTGGAGTTTCTGAGTCTACATGGAGGCAAAGCCGACAAATTGGAAGTTTGAATCCTGCGTAGTGCATGGGATTGGAACAGCATCATGCCTCTTTTTATAATTATTATTTTTTTTGGAAAAGTTGAGATCTTTTAGCGAGATCAAACTGCCATACTGAAGCTGGCTTGAATTGGAGTTTTCCTGATCGAACCAATGGTTTGCTTTGGTTAATATGATTGTCAATTTGTTTGAGTGAAGGATTTTTCATGACATGAACAAAACATATGTTATGGTTAGTGACTGGCTGAAAACGTTTGCTAGGTGTTTAGACAACCAGAAGATCACATCACACTTATAAACAGTTTACTTCCATCAATAGTCTAAATGAAGTTCAGGAGAACTGCTTGAATGCCTTTTAGCAATGATTCAAAGTACGGTTTGCAGTAAATAATTGAGCCTTTATAGTCTGCTCTTGGTCTTGAGTTAGTAGCAATTACTTATTTGAGGGACTGTTATCTTTCACACTTGCATCTCTATGTCACTTTGGATGATATCTAACCGTTGCTGTATTCCATGTTTTCCATTGAAGACACAAGGGATGAGACCTGGAGTAGTGCCTTACCAAAGCATCTTATCTGCTTTGCAGCGGATTGCAAAAGAAGAAGGAATCCGTGGATTGTACAGGTAGATTGTGCATCTAACTGCAATGCACATTGTGCTGTTTCATTCTATTTCATAGTTTTCATTTAACTATCTGTTGACCTAATGTGCCCTTGATTCTTTTCTCTGTGATCCTAGTGGTCTCCTGCCTTCTCTAGTTGGGGTTGCTCATGTAGCCATCCAGCTCCCAGTCTATGAAAAGGTGAAACTATACTTTGCTAAAAGAGGTAACAATATCTGCTACAGAAAATGTGAATGAAGATTGATCATCCATCATCAACATGTAAAAGATTGACTGTGCACACCTTTTTTTTTTCCAGACAATACTACAGTTGATAAACTCAGCCCTACACAAGTAGCTATGTGTTCATCAGGATCCAAAGTAGCAGCCTCAATAATTACATACCCACACGAGGTATGTTTATTGATACTGTGCATTTCCTAGTATCTTTCCATGAACATAGATTTTTCTCATCCACCCTTTGGAATAGTTGGAATAGCTGACTACTCTTCTCAAGCTGCTCACATTGCATCTTATAATTTTGGCCAGGTAGTTTAGCATGTGATTGTCATTCATTTCTTTTAATTGATCACTATGATATGACAACTTTGGCCTTAGCTAATAGAGGGGCTGAAAGTAAAGTAACAAACTGTTCGTGTCCGTTGACTCTCTTGGTGATGTGTAATAGGCACTTAAAGCGTCTCTCTCTCTCTCTCTCTCTCTCTCTCTCTCTCTCCCCCTCCCTCCCTGTTTTAAAATTTAGATATTGACTTATGTTGACAGGTTGTACGATCCAAATTGCAAGAACAAGGCCGTAATGATCATGGTGCCATGCGGTATAGTGGTGTA
This sequence comes from Setaria italica, assembly GCF_000263155.2. Classification (NCBI taxonomy): domain Eukaryota; kingdom Viridiplantae; phylum Streptophyta; class Magnoliopsida; order Poales; family Poaceae; genus Setaria; species Setaria italica. Next base: position 22,023,929 of record NC_028454.1, read on the forward strand.
ACTGACTGTATCAAGCAAGTGTACAAGAAGGAGGGTTTCCCTGGCTTCTACCGAGGCTGTGCTACCAACTTGCTGAGAACCACCCCAAATGCTGTCATTACTTTTACCAGCTATGAGATGATCAATCGACTCATGCACCAGCTTTTGGTCCCGTAATCAAACACTTGAAGCCAGCAAAGTTCCATTGAGATTGAAATTCTGGCCGAGATGACCTCCAATCTAGCTGCGGGTGTAATGGTTGGTTAACATGGTTGCATTGCCATTCTCCCATACTGACGAAGTGGTGGCTGTTAAACACAGATTTTGGTGAGAGAACCGAAATATTATGACGTTATACAACTTCTATTATGCGTGTTTTCCAAACTGTTGTTAGGAAGGAGTCAATCCTTGTCTGCAAAAGATGCCAATCTGCTAATTGCCGATTTTTTTTACTGATTTTAAGTTTGAAAGGAATGTGACAGGTTTATTACAGTTGATCATATATCGCATATACTCCCTCCATTCCAAATTGTGGATCATTTTGACATTTTTAGGTTCATAGATATTATTATGCACTCAAACAATCAAATTATGGTACAGTGTACTATTTGAACGTATACAACTACACGCACATACGGATCCTGTGTGCATGTTTAGTAGGTGATAAGTACATCACAGTTACCATTGTGATCCTTTGTGATCCTGTGCGCATGCTTCGTAGGTGTCATATGTGATAAGCACGTCACAGTTATCATTATGGATCGTTTTGATTCATAAATATTATTATGCATTCAAACAATCAAATTCCTACCAATCAGATCTGTTTTTAGTCTGGACAACTATGGTACGGTAAAGTGTAGTATTTGAATGTATACAACTACACGCACATATGGACCCTATGCGCATGCTTCGTAGGTGATAAGCACATTACAGTTATTATTGTGGCTCCAACTATATGCGGAGAACCCGTGGAATTAATTTTGGGGAAAACCCCGGTGCGACACCCTGGCGGGTAGCGCTCCACCGAGCGGACCTGCCATCGCGCGTTCGCACCACATGATCCATTTGTGGGGGTCACTTGGTGACTTTTTTGCATCAACATTCAACAAAGGCCGTTGTTCCATCTCCTAACCCGAGGACAGCGTTGCCTGAAGGAAAAAACAGCGCCTCCACGATCTTGTTGCCGTGCAACGTGTTGATCGCGGCGCTGTGGTCTCACCGTCTGCCCTCTCTGCCGATCACGACGCTGCGCCTCGACGCGGGCTGCAGGAGTTGTTCGACACAAGCAGTTCATCCTTCTGTTTTCAGTAAATTAGTACTCCACGCGGGCTGCAGGAGTAGTAGTCTGTAGGCATTAATATTTTCTTCCCTCGGTTAACAAAAACAGAGCAACAAAAATATGGCAACATCTGCAGGAAGTACTAGTTGATTAAACACAGGCCTTTCTCTGTAAATAATATGATTGCTCCATCTGAATCTTAATACCAATGATGTCTCTAATTCGGGTACTAGAGTTGCATTTGGGATTACACAGAGACCAATATAGCCCTGGGAAGCAATGCATGTTTTAGACTTTAGTCAATTACCTGAACCCATTCAAAATAGCTAATGATTGTAAGGCCTCTAATTTGAGTTTGACCTGCTGGATTATACTGGTCTATTCGGAGACACGGGTTGGATGATTCATTGACATCACTTTGGCATCACGATTCAGAGGCTACACCTGACTTTAGCGGTGGCAAACTGTCAACTCGATGCGGCCGCAGCGGATGAGTTGGAGCTCGAGGCATGACTCGCTGTCAGGCCATGCATCGTCGACGTCGCACCGGCCTTGCGCCGGCGTCGCCTGCAGACGGGCCACACGAGGAAAGGGGCGAAGGGAGCGGACGGCGTAGGGGCCGCAGGGCGCGAGGCGTCGCAGCCCGCGGGAGTAGGATGGAACAGCCGGCGCCGCACGCAGGAGTGCAAAGGGGCCGACCACGGAGGAACGACATGACGCACGCCGCCATTGCCGGAAACTCCTATGTTGTTTGCTTTCATGGCCTCCCGCGTTATCTTCAAGGCTCATCGGTGTAACATTCCGCTTTGTAGAATATTTAAAAATACGGACTGATTAAAATTTTTCTCTAAACTTAATACAAATTCATTTTCTCAAAATTATTCAACTTCTTTTTACTATGCATTAAAACTACATGTGTGATGCATTTGATTGCTCTAGAAATTCTTCGACAATCTTTCCTCCCAATCCTAGGAAATATCTCTCTCAATAAACCCTTCCTCTAAAACCCTTAGAAATAATATTTGAATTCCATTCAAATATTAATCCTATTTAAATCCTATGTCAACTCCTTTTGAATATTATCCGAATATAGCATTCAAATTCCTGACCTTATCCTCTCAACATCAAAGTCCTAGAAATCTTTTCAAAATATTTTCATTTCTAAAAATCCTACCTAATATTAAATTTATCCAAGCACCTTAACACCCAAACCCCACCAAAAAGCTCTATTTCTACGTCTCATCCAAACTCATACTTTAAAACCTATAGGAATTCTCATTGAAACCCTGTGCAGGCTGGCAACCTCATTTCTAGCCCCACCCCTTCTTTTGGCCCAATCCGCCTCTGCCTCTCACGCGCACACACTCCTGACCCAACTGGCCACGCGGCCCAGCCATCCACGCTCTCCAGCCCACTCATGACGACCCAAATCGCTCGCCTCAGCCCAACTCAGCCAGCCCACCATAGCGGCCTGACTAGCCCCACCTCCCGGCACCACCGCCGCCGCAAGCCGCCATTGCCGCCACCGTGCCTCGCATCCCCATGCGTGGCAGCGCGAGGCATGCCAAGAGCATTCCCCCTCGCCATCACCGCCAATGCCCCCTCGTCCACAGTGCCGCGTCCCCCGCCGCTTGCCGCGCCGCTTGCTAGCACCGTCGCCGGCGCCACTCCGCCAGACGCCGCACTTACTGCGGCCGCCGCTGCCTCCACCACGCCGCCACGTGCTGCTACACCAATGCCCCTCCCTTGGCCTTCTTAGTCGCCGAGCAACGGTCGCCCCTATCCTCTCCTGTGCTGTCCCTATCCACCACCGCCTGCCATTTTGTTGCCGCCATAAATGCTAGTGACAGAGTGTTTACGAGCATTAAGTACCAAATATGACCGTCAATATACTCAAGAATAAAGGAGGATTAACATTTCTTATATGCATATTTGGTTTCGAATAATGTAGTTTCACTTGTCCTTGGAGAATATTTGGTTACAGGTGAATAAGCACAAAAGGATGGAGAAAGCACCCTCTATGAATTTAAGAAACATGCTTCTGGCCAATGGGAGGTCGCCACGTGTGCATCCCATGGATTGAAGGGCCCACAAACTACCACATCCGCCTTAGGTGGATAAAGCACACAACTGCCATTTGGACCCACATGTCAGACTACCACGCGAAGGTGGTTGCAAGAGGGGTACCAGGGGTTCGGCCGAACCCTTGGATCGGCCGAATTGCCTCTGCCTCCCCTCGAGATCAGCTTCCATGTGGTGACTGGTGGTCACTCCCCTACGTCGGTTATGGCATGTTCCCCGAAGATCCTCTCTGCCAGAACCACCTCTTGGAGCCTATAAATATGAGAGGAGGGGCTCCATTCTAGGACACACACACACACAACTAGTGAATCACTCTCTCCCTCTTAGTTACCAAGTTAGTGGAGTTAGGCTAGAGTAGCTCTACTTCAGGTTCCAGGTCTCCTTGGCATCTAAGGTATGGCTCTTGTATCTTTTATTCCTAGGATGACTTTATTCTATTCAAAGTATACATCTTCTTTATATAATGTTGTGTTAGGTTCTCATATGCATGAGTTAGATATATATCCTTGCTATGTTGATATGCTAGGCTTATATGCTCGTATGCTAGTCTAATACCCTTGCTATCATAATATAGACATATATATGTCCATGTATGCCTTAAGACCATGCTACATGTTATACTCTGTGTGCATAAATTTCTTGTATAGCTTAATTGATCTATGCTACGACATCGATTCAATGGCCATTTCTATGGCAGCTTCAGCCATTGATACAATAGCCCGGTATGGCTGGAGTGTTGTTAACAATGCAAGTATGGTGCTTGAATTGCTTAGCCTCATTGGATATAAGTTTGCCCCATGGGTTGATAGGGGTAGGCTGCAAGTGGTGATAACCCTGTTGGTCCTTCGTAATCCCCCACGTTCGGGTATGCTGTAGGAGTTTGGAAATTAGTAGTAACTTTACTGGGTGGAACCAGTATGGGTACTATCTCCCTGTGTGTGCCTGGGTGCATAAGCCTGAGTTCTATACAATGTATATGTATGTTATGGTTGTATAATTTGTGCAGTATATAGGAAGTACAAATGAATCTAGAGCTAACTCTTAGTCTTTCTCCCTAGCTTAGTTATCTTGAGATGATTCTGTTGGAGGTATGCCCTAGAGGCAATTATAGAGATGATGATATTCCATTTGTATCCATGATTTGTATGTTGTGTTCATTGAATATCCATTGAAGGCTACTTGAATTGATTTGCAATTATGTGAATTGTATGTGAAACTCTTTACTTGTATGGTTATTCTAAAGTTGTCCCTAGTCGGAGTTCATGTGAGGACACACATGAATATTAGACTAGCACATGTATTAGTTGATGACTATGTTTCACAAGTCATGGACATGGAGATGTTGAACTAATAATGTGGACACATGTGGAGACATGTGCTAGGACTGACCCAACACGAGAAGTAGTTCTCTCTTTAAACAACATATACGCTTTGTCCTTAGACCTGAGATTGTCACATGTGTTCTAGATGTGGATCGACCTACTTAGGGGCTATCAAACGCTACGCCGTAACAGGGTAGTTATAAAGGTAGCTTTCGGGTTTGTCGAGAAGCATGCTATGAGACATGGTCAATCAAGATGGGATTTGCCCCTCTCTGATTGAGAGTGATATCTCTGGGCCCCTCGAGTGATCGGATCCGAAAATGCATGGCCATGCTACGTACAGTTAAGAGTTAACCTACAAAGGGATTCCGAATCACAGGATCGAGAAAGAGCGGTCGGCTTGAAGCTAGACCAAATATCGTGAGGCAAAGGGAATAACATGTATATTATGTTGTGATGGTTCGTATGATATGATCTTCGTGTGCGTATAGGAGTTGGCACGTCTTGCTAGAGGCCGCTACCGACTATTGGGCCGAGTAGGGGTACTCGGGCCATGTCTATACGTATCCGAACCCATAGGGTCACACACTTAAGGGGCTGGAAGCCCAATTCGGATTAGATCCGAGTTGGATTAGGTTTAGAAGTACTAATGGGCCTCGGATCCAGAGGCCCGTCAGGAACCTCTATAAATAGAGGGGTGGGGGCGCCCTAGGGTTTTCACCTTTTTGGCGAAACACACCTGCCCCGCCTCCCACGCCCTCGCCTGTTGCAATTCGCGGATTTAGCAGTCCGGCTTGCAACGCTTCCTCCCTGCACGTGTGGATACCTTGGAGGTGTTGCGCCTGCAACACTTGGACGAGCCATCGACGAGCCGCCGACGAGCCAGGACGAGCCGACGACGAGCCGCGGCACCGGAGGCGATCTTGCTGCACGTGGACGATCTGCTGAGGAGCTGCTGGACGTGACGTGATCGACTACGTACGACTACGTTGATCGACTACGTACGACTACGTGATCGTCTTCACTGCATCGACGCATATCTACATCTTCCGCACCAGTAGTGCATCGAGTGGTAATCCCGTGATCCTTATACGGCAGTTCTTCCTGGTTATACGCGGTAGAAATTTTGATTTATGCTAGTGTAGCCTACCTCGTATCCCAACAGTGGTATCAAGAGCCGTAGCTGCTTAGTTTTGGATTCGGGATGTGTGCATATGGAGATATGCGAGTTTTCTGTTTGATCTATGTCCTGGTTTCGTGCCCTTGCTGCAATGGTAGTGTAACGACATACTCCTACCGGTCGGTTTCCGCCATCGGAGTTAAGTGATACACGTAAATCCAGTTGCAGTGAGCGAAGATCAATATGATTGGTCGAATCGAGATCCAGGGTCATACGCCAGGCGCATTAGATGTGCAACAGTAGATGAGATCTACTGCCGTAACTTTTCGGTACGATCTCGGATCGGGGCGATTTTTATATGAAAATTGATCTACAGAAAAAGTTACACATGAAATTCAACCGCTTCGCCGTTTTCGGCGAAATTAGATTTCCCAAATTCGGCTTGGAAGATGGAGTTTCGGGCCTCCGAAATTTGGAACGCTAGGACGCCTAACTCTGTTTTGCAGGATGTATGTATGTATCTTGTTATCAGTATGGCCCCCTTGTGTATGTGATGCATGTGTGTAACTCATTCGTGACCTGCGTGTCGCGCGTACGGCAACACGGCAGGAGCCATATGTGTTGTCACTTTATTGTATTTAATGGTCTGCGTACCAATCTGTGATGATCCAAGCAACTATGTAATCTTCATTACTAGATTCTTTACTAGCTATTAGGCGTAATAGCATGCTCTAGTTCTTGGAGGACTCATCACCAGGAGGATGGTGCAGCGCACATGGAACATGGAGATAGAGATCACCATGGTGAACAGGTTCTATGGAGATGGAGATCACCATATGAAAACAGGCCATACTGTGTCACAACTGTGTGAATGCTATTCTGTTTATGTTTTACTTTCTGCATGCTGTGATGTTAGAAGTAGAACGATCCCTCACAAAGTTTAAGTTAGTATGCCCTCCCAACTAAAACTTGCACCGTCCCATGTCTTGTACAATTAGTGGTGGGTCTATGAAATTAGGGTGCCACTAGTTTTCCTTGACTAGACGGGTTTGTGTCGGACACTTACACGCATAAGGGTTGGTTTGCTTAACAAGGTTATCTTAACGGTTAAGGTCCTTGGGGCATAAAGGTTGGGCGCCGAGACATAGAGATGTCACCCAACAACAGGAGTCATATGTGATATGATTAGCAAAAGTTGCTTACCAATCTACCTCGTTTGCTAGCGGTGATGCTAAAGCTCACTAGTGGACTTGTTAGTTGTGGATCCTGAATCACTAAGTTTCAATAGAGGGATATTGATTTTAGTGGGAGTAGATTCTGTTAAAATAGTTTAATGTAATTTGCTCTATCATGGATACGTTTGTCTTAGTGTATTTTGCATTACTTTTGTTGTAGATTAAATGGCACCTAGCAACACCACCACATCGTTTGCTTTGCGTTCGGTCCTTGAGAAGGACAAGTTGAATGGAACAAACTACTCGGATTGGATCCGTAACCTGAGAATTGTTCTCAGGGCTGAGAAAAAGGAAGATGTTCTAGACACCCCACTACCACCAGTACCTGCTGATGATGCATCTGCTGCCGTTAAGGCTGCTTACAAGAAGGCATTTGATGCTAATTTTTGAGGTAAGCTGCCTTATGCTTGCTTGCATGGAGCCCGAGCTGCAGATGCAGTTCGAAACAAATCATGAGGCACACGATATGATCATGGCGCTCAAGGACATGTTCCAGACACAGGCTAGGACCGAAAGGTTCAATGTGTCCAAAGCCTTTCTGGAGTGCAAGTTAGCAGAAGGCGCAGCAGTAGGACCACATGTAATCAAGATGGTTGGTTACACTCAGCGATTGGAGAAGCTGGGCTTCCCAATGGGCAAAGAGTTGGCCACTGACTTCATTCTTTCATCTCTTCCGCCTAGCTATGGGAACTTCATCTCGAACTACCATATGCATGGGACGGAGAAGGGTCTAAATGAACTGTGTGGTATGCTCAAGACAGCAGAGGTAGACATTAAGAAAAGCGCTAGTACCAGCCATGTGATGGCTGTACAGAACAAGCCTACCTTTAAGAAGAAGGGCAATTCTTGGAAGAAGAAGGGCAAGGCTGGAGTGTCCAAGCCAAACCCAGCGCCCAAGGCTAAAGCTGGACCTGCTCCAGATAAAGAGTGCTTTTACTGTCATGAACTTGGTCACTGAAAGAGAAACTGCAAGCAGTACCTAGCTTCGTTGAAGAACGGCAGAAGTAAGAGTACTTCTACCTCAGGTACGCTTGTTGTTAATGTTATAGACAACATATTTCTCGCTGATACAATTATTAATTCTTGGGTATTTGATACCGGATCGGTTGCTCATATTTGCAATTCGATGCAGGGAATGATAAGAAGTAGAAGCGTGGAAAGAGGAGAAGTTGATTTCCGCGTGGGCAATAATGCAAGAGTTGCTGCTTTGACCGTCGGGACGATGCAACTCCACCTCCCGTCAGGATTTATTATGGAGTTGAATAATTGTTATTTTGTTCCTAGTTTAAGTCGAAACATTTTGTCTCCTTCATGCTTGATGAAGGATGGTTATTCATTTCCGAGTGAAAACAATGGTTGTGTGATCTCTAAGAATAATATGTTTATGGCTTTTGCACCCATTGTGAATGGTGTTGGGATACGAGGTAGGCTACGCTAGCGCAAAACAAAATTTCTACCGCGTATAACCAGGAAGAAACTGCCGTATAAGGATCACGGGATTACCACTCGACGCACTACTGGTGCGGAAGATGTAGATATGCGTCGATGCAGTGAAGACGATCACGTAGTCGTACGTAGTCGATCAACGTAGTCGTACGTAGTCGATCACGTCCAGCAGCTCCTCAGCAGCTCGTCCACGTGCACAGCAAGATCGCCTCCGGTACCGCGGCTCGTCGTCGGCTCGTCGTGGCTCGTCGGCGGCTCGTCGATGGCTCGTCGGCGGCTCGTCGATGGCTCGTCCAAGTGCTGCAGGCGCAACACCTCCAAGGTATCCACACGTGCAGGGAGGAAGCGTCGCAAGCCGGACTGCTAGATCCGCGAGTTGCAACAGGCGAGGGCGTGGGAGGCGCGGCAGGTGTGTTTCGCCAAAAGGTGTAAACCCTAGGGCGCCCCCACCCCTCTATTTATAGAGGTTCCTGATGGGCCTCTGGATCCGAGGCCCATTAGTACCTCTAAACCTAATCCAACTCGGATCAGATCCGAATTGGGCTTCCACCCCCTTAAGTGTGTGACCCTATGGGTTCGGATACGTATAGACATGGCCCGAGTACTCCTACTCGGCCCAATAGTCGGTAGCGGCCTCTAGCAAGACGTGCCAACTCCTATACGCACACGAAGATCATATCAGACGAACCATCACAACATAATATACATGCTATTCCCTTTGCCTCACGATATTTGGTCTAGCTTCAAGCCGACCGCTCTTTCTCGATCCTGGATTCGGAATCCCTTTGTAGGTTAACTCTTAACCGTACGTAGCATGGCCATGCATTTTCGGATCCGATCACTCGAGGGGCCCAGAGATATCACTCTCAATCAGAGAGGGGCAAATCCCATCTTGATTGACCATGTCTCATAGCATGCTTCTCGACAAACCCGAAAGCTACCTTTATAACTACCCTGTTACGGCGTAGCGTTTGATAGCCCCTAAGTAGGTCGATCCACATCTAGAACACATGCGACAATCTCGGGTCTAAGGACAAAGCGTATATGTTGTTTAAAGAGAGAACTACTTCTCGTGTTGGGTCAGTCCTAGCACATGTCTCCACATGTGTCCACATTATTAGTTCAACATCTCCATGTCCATGACTTGTGAAACATAGTCATCAACTAATACATGTGCTAGTCTAATATTCATGTGTGTCCTCACATGAACTCCGACTAGGGACAACTTTAGAATAACCATACAAGTAAAGAGTTTCACATACAATTCCCATAATTGCAAATCAATTCAAGTAGCCTTCAATGGATATTCAATGAACACAACATACAAATCATGGATACAAATGGAATATCATCATCTCTATGATTGCCTCTAGGGCATACCTCCAACAGTCTCCCACTTGCACTAGAATCAATCTAGAAGGTACCTAATACCCATAGCTCTTACATGCGCATCATGCTTAGCCTGCGGGAGTGGTTTTGTCAACGGATCAGAAATGTTCAGATCCGTGTGTATTTTGCATATCTTGATCTCACCCTGGTTAACAAAGTCTCGAATGAGATGAAATCGCCGCATTACGTGTTTGTTCTTCTGGTGGTTCCTTGGCTCCTTTGCTTGCGCAATTGCCCCATTGTTATCACAGTAGAGATTCAATGGGCTGGACGCATTCGGTAACACACCAAGCTCAATGAGGAAATTCCTTATCCAAACACCTTCCTTCGCGGCTTCCGAAGCCGCGATGTACTCGGCTTCTGTCGTAGAATCGGCCACCGTCTCCTGCTTGGAACTCTTCCAACTAACAGCACCACCATTTAGCGTGAACACAAATCCTGATTGTGACTTTGAATCATCTCTGTCGGTTTGGAAACTAGTATCGGTGTAACCTGTTACAACGAGCTCCTCCTGACCTCCATAGACGAGGAACATATCTTTAGTCCTTCTCAAGTACTTAAGAATGTTTTTCACCGCTGTCCAGTGACTCTCACCTGGATCAGATTGGTGTCTGCTTGTCATACTTAGCGCATATGAAACATCTGGGCGAGTACTTATCATTGCATACATGATAGATCCAATAGCCGAGGCATATGGCACTCTACTCATGCGCTCCCGCTCATCAGCAGTCGAAGGACACTGAGTCTTGCTGAGATGTATGCCATGTGACATAGGCAAGAACCCTTTCTTTGCCTCTTCCATGCTGAACCGCTTCAACACTTTGTCAATATAAGTATCTTGGCTCAAACCTATAAGCCTTCTCGATCTATCTCTATAGATCTTAATGCCCAGAATATATGCCGCTTCCCCTAAGTCCTTCATCGAAAAACTATTTTTCAGTGAAGTCTTTACGGACTCAAGCATAGGAATGTTATTTCCAATCAGTAATATGTCATCCACATATAAGATTAGAAATACTACAGAGCTCCCACTAACCTTCTTGTAAACACAAGACTCTTCTTCGTTCTTGGTGAAGTCAAACCCTTTGACCACTTCATCAAAACGAATGTTCCAACTCCTAGATGCTTGCTTCAATCCATAAATGGATCTCTGAAGCTTGCATACCTTTCCAGCATTTTTCGGATCGACAAAACCCTCGGGATGTATCATATACACGTCCTCAGCTAGGTTTCCATTCAGGAAAGCTGTCTTGACATCCATCTGCCATACCTCATAATCCGAATGGACTTAAGCATCACTACGGGCGAGAAGGTCTCGTCGTAGTGAACTCCTTGAACTTGTCGAAAACCTTTTGCGACAAGTCGTGCTTTATAGATGTGAACATTTCCATCCATGTCCTTTTTCTTCTTATAGATCCACTTGCACTCTATGGCTTTAACACCATCAGGCGGGTCAACCAAGTTCCAAACTTGATTGTCTCCCATGGACTCTATTTCGGATTGCATGGCACTCTGCCATTTTTCGGAGTCTGGGTCCATCATTGCTTCTGCATATGTCGCAGGCTCATCATTGTCCAACAATAATATTTCTCGCATTTCGCGGAGCCTTGCTGACCTTCGTGGTTGTGGCGGTGCTTCTCTTGCCATGGGTATCTCAACTTGTTCTGCTACGTTAGCATCACTCATTGATTCTTGCCCGATTGGCTCATCTTGAACTTCTTCAAGATGCACTGTCTTTCCACTCTTTTCTCCTTTGAGAAACTCTTTCTCTAAGAAAACCCCGTTCCGAGCGACAAACACTTTGCCTTCTGATCGGTTGTAGAAATAATATCCCAAAGTTTCCTTTGGATATCCCACGAAAATGCACTTATCCGACTTGGGTGTGATCTTGTCCGACTGAAGTCGCTTGACAAACACTTCACATCCCCAAATCTTTAGAAAAGACAAACTGGGAACCTTTCCAGTCCATATCTCATATGGTGTCTTAACTACGGATTTAGATGGTACCCTATTAAGTGTGAAAGCTGCTGTTTCTAGAGCGTATCCCCAAAATGACAACGGTAGGTCCGACTGGCTCATCATTGATCGAACCATGTCTAACAAAGTTCGATTACGTCGCTTGGACACACCGTTTCTCTGAGGTGTTCCAGGCGGCGTAAGTTGTGGAACAATTCCGCAACTCTTTAGATGATTGCTAAACTCGTGGCTCAAATACTCGCCTCCACGATCAGATCGTAAGGCCTTAATTTTCTTGCCATGCTGATTTTCAACTTCATTCTGAAATTTCTTGAACTTTTCAAAGGTTTCAGACTTGTGCCTCATCAAGTAGACATAGCCATATCTACTAAAATCATCAGTGAAAGTTATGAAGTATTGGAATCCTCCTCTAGCCGTCGTGCTCATTGGTCCGCATACATCACTATGTACGAGTTCCAACAAGTCTACTGCTCTCTCAGGAAATCCTGTGAAAGGCGTCTTGGTCATCTTGCCTAGCAAGCAAGCCTCACATGTCTCGTATGATTCAAAATCAAACGAAGTTAGAAGTTCATTAGAATGGACCTTCTTCATGCGCTTTTCACTTATATGACCCAAACGACAATGCCACAAGTAGGTAGGACTCAAATCATTAGGCCGAGGCCTTTTAGCACTTACATTACAGACAGGTGAACCATCAAGATTTAAAACAAACAATCCATTCACAATGGGTGCAAAAGCCATAAACATATTATTCTTAGAGATCACACAACCATTGTTTTCACTCGGAAATGAATAACCATCCTTCATCAAGCATGAAGGAGACAAAATGTTTCGACTTAAACTAGGAACAAAATAACAATTATTCAACTCCATAATAAATCCTGACAGGAGGTGGAGTTGCATCGTCCCGACGGTCAAAGCAGCAACTCTTGCATTATTGCCCACGCGGAAATCAACTTCTCCTCTTTCCACGCTTCTACTTCTTATCATTCCCTGCATCGAATTGCAAATATGAGCAACCGATCCGGTATCAAATACCCAAGAATTAATAATTGTATCAGCGAGAAATATGTTGTCTATAACATTAACAACAAGCGTACCTGAGGTAGAAGTACTCTTACTTCCGCCGTTCTTCAACGAAGCTAGGTACTGCTTGCAGTTTCTCTTCCAGTGACCAAGTTCATGACAGTAAAAGCACTCTTTATCTGGAGCAGGTCCAGCTTTAGCCTTGGGCACTGGGTTTGGCTTGGACACTCCAGCCTTGCCCTTCTTCTTCCAAGAATTGCCCTTCTTCTTAAAGGTAGGCTTGTTCTGTACAGCCATCACATGGCTGGTACTAGTGCTTTTCTTAATGTCTACCTCTGCTGTCTTGAGCATACCACACAGTTCATTCAGACCCTTCTCCGTCCCATGCATATGGTAGTTCGAGATGAAGTTCCCATAGCTAGGCGGAAGAGATGAAAGAATGAAGTTAGTGGCCAACTCTTTGCCCATTGGGAAGCCCAGCTTCTCCAATCGCTGAGTGTAACCAACCATCTTGATTACATGTGGTCCTACTGCTGCGCCTTCTGCTAACTTGCACTCCAGAAAGGCTTTGGACACATTGAACCTTTCGGTCCTAGCCTGTGTCTGGAACATGTCCTTGAGCGCCACGATCATATCGTGTGCCTCATGATTTGTCTCGAACTACATCTGCAGCTCGGGCTCCATGCAAGCAAGCATAAGGCAGCTTACCTCAAGATTAGCATCAAATACCTTCTTGTAAGCAGCCTTAACGGCAGCAGATGCATCATCAGCAGGTACTGGTGGTAGTGGGGTGTCTAGAACATCTTCCTTTTTCTCAGCCCTGAGAACAATTCTCAGGTTACGGATCCAATCCGAGTAGTTTGTTCCATTCAACTTGTCCTTCTCAAGGACCGAACGCAAAGCAAACGATGCGGTGGTGTTGCTAGGTGCCATTTAATCTACAACAAAGTAATGCAAAATACACTAAGACAAACGTATTCATGATAGAGCAAATTACATTAAACTATTTTAACAGAATCTACTCCCACTAAAATCAATATCTCTCTATTGAAACTTAGTGATTCAGGATCCACAACTAACAAGTCCACTAGTGAGCTTTAGCATCACCGCTAGCAAACAAGGTAGATCGGTAAGCAACTTTTGCTAATCATATCACATATGACTCCTATTGTTGGGTGACATCTCTATGTCTCGGCGCCCAACCTTTATGCCCCAAGGTCCTTAACCATTAAGATAACCTTGTTAAGTAAACCAACCCTTATGCGTGTAAGTGTCCGACACAAACCCGTCTAGTCAAGGAAAACTAGTGGCACCCTAATTTCATAGACCCACCACTAATTGTACAAGACATGGGACGGTGCAAGTTTTAGTTGGGAGGGCATACTAACTTAAACTTTGTGAGGGATTGTTCTACTTCTAACATCACAGCATGCAGAAAGTAAAACATAAACAGAATAGCATTCACACAGCTTGTGACACAGTATGGCCCGTTTTCATATGGTGATCTCCATCTCCATAGAACCTGTTCACCATGGTCATCTCCATCTCCATGTACCATGTGCGCCATCCTCTTGGTGATGAGTCCTCCAAGAACTAGAGCATACTATTACGCCTAATATCTAGTAAAGAATCTAGTAATGAAGATTACATAGTTGCTCGGATCATCACAGATTGGTACGCAGACCATTAAATACAATAAAGTGACAACACATATGGCTCCTGCCGTGTTGCCGTACGCGCGACACGCAGGTCACGAATGAGTTACACACATGCATCACATACACAAGGGGGCCATACTGATCACAAGATACATACATACATCCTGCAAAAGAGAGTTAGGCGTCCTAACGTTCCAAACTTCGGAGGCTCGAAACTCCATCTTCCAAGCCGAATTTGGGAAATCTAATTTCGCCGAAAACGGCGAAGCGGTTGAAATTCATGTGTAACTTTTTCTGTAGATCAATTTTCGTATAGAAATCGCCTCGATCCGAGATCGTACCGAAAAGTTACGGCTGATTTACCGAAGCATACGCATACGGCAAAATCCCGACCCCGGCAGTAGATCCCATCTACCATTGCACATCTAATGCGCCTGGCGTATGACCCTGGATCTCGATTCGACCAATCATATTGATCTTCGCTCACTGCAACTGGATTTACGTGTATCACTTAACTCCGATGGCGGAAACCGACCGGTAGGAGTATGTCGTTACACTACCATTGCAGCAAGGGCACGAAATCAGGACATAGATCAAACAGAGAACTCGCATATCTCCATATGCACACATCCTGAATCCAAAACTAAGCAGCTACGGCTCTTGATACCACTGTTGGGATACGAGGTAGGCTACGCTAGCGCAAAACAAAATTTCTACCGCGTATAACCAGGAAGAAACTGCCGTATAAGGATCACGGGATTACCACTCGACGCACTACTGGTGCGGAAGATGTAGATATGCGTCGATGCAGTGAAGACGATCATGTAGTCGTACGTAGTCGATCAACGTAGTCGTACGTAGTCGATCACGTCCAGCAGCTCGTCCACGTGCACAGCAAGATCACCTCCGGTACCGCGGCTCGTCGTCGGCTCGTCGTGGCTCGTCGGCGGCTCGTCGATGGCTCGTCCAAGTGCTGCAGGCGCAACACCTCCAAGGTATCCACACGTGCAGGGAGGAAGCGTCGCAAGCCGGACTGCTAGATCCGCGAGTTGCAACAGGCGAGGGCGTGGGAGGCGCGGCAGGTGTGTTTCGCCAAAAGGTGTAAACCCTAGGGCGCCCCCACCCCTCTATTTATAGAGGTTCCTGATGGGCCTCTGGATCTGAGGCCCATTAGTACCTCTAAACCTAATCCAACTCGGATCAGATCCGAATTGGGCTTCCACCCCCTTAAGTGTGTGACCCTATGGGTTCGGATACGTATAGACATGGCCCGAGTACTCCTACTCGGCCCAATAGTCGGTAGCGGCCGCTAGCAAGACGTGCCAACTCCTATACGCACACGAAGATCATATCAGACGAACCATCACAACATAATATACACGCTATTCCCTTTGCCTCACGATATTTGGTCTAGCTTCAAGCCGACCGCTCTTTCTCGATCCTGTGATTCGGAATCCCTTTGTAGGTTAACTCTTAACCGTACGTAGCATGGCCATGCATTTTCGGATCCGATCACTCGAGGGGCCCAGAGATATCACTCTCAATCAGAGAGGGGCAAATCCCATCTTGATTGACCATGTCTCATAGCATGCTTCTTGACAAACCCGAAAGCTACCTTTATAACTACCCTGTTACGGCGTAGCGTTTGATAGCCCCTAAGTAGGTCGATCCACATCTAGAAGACATGCGACAATCTCAGGTCTAAGGACAAAGCGTATATGTTGTTTAAAGAGAGAACTACTTCTCGTGTTGGGTCAGTCCTAACACATGTCTCCACATGTGTCCACATTATTAGTTCAACATCTCCATGTCCATGACTTGTGAAACATAGTCATCAACTAATACATGTGCTAGTCTAATATTCATGTGTGTCCTCACATGAACTCCGACTAGGGACAACTTTAGAATAACCATACAAGTAAAGAGTTTCACATACAATTCACATAATTGCAAATCAATTCAAGTAGCCTTTAATGGATATTCAATGAACACAACATACAAATCATGGATACAAATGGAATATCATCATCTCTATGATTGCCTCTAGGGCATACCTCCAACAAATGGATTGTTTGTTTTAAATCTTGATGGTTCACCTGTCTGTAATGTAAGTGCTAAAAGGCCTCGGCCTAATGATTTGAGTCGTACCTACTTGTGGCATTGTCGTTTGGGTCATATAAGTGAAAAGCGCATGAAGAAGCTCCATTCTGATGGACTTCTAACTTCATTTGATTTTGAATCATACGAGACATGTGAGGCTTGCTTGCTAGGGAAGATGACCAAGACGCCTTTCACAGGATTTCCTGAGAGAGCAGTAGACTTGTTAGAACTCGTACATAGTGATGTATGCGGACCAATGAGCACGACGGCTAGAGGAGGATTCCAATACTTCATAAGTTTCACTGATGATTTTAGTAGATATGGCTATGTCTACTTGATGAGGCACAAGTCTGAAACCTTTGAAAAGTTCAAGGAATTTCAGAATGAAGTTGAAAATCAGCGTGACAAGAAAATTAAGGCCTTACGATCTGATCTTGGAGGCGAGTATTTGAGCCACGAGTTTAGCAATCATCTAAAGAGTTGCGGAATTGTTCCACAACTTACGCCGCCTGGAACACCTCAGAGAAACGGTGTGTCCGAGCGACGTAATCGAACTTTGTTAGACATGGTTCGATCAATGATGAGCCAGTCGGACCTACCGTTGTCATTTTGGGGATACGCTCTAGAAACAGCAGCTTTCACACTTAATAGGGTACCATCTAAATCCGTAGTTAAGACACCATATGAGATATGGACTGGAAAGGTTCCCAGTTTGTCTTTTCTAAAGATTTGGGGATGTGAAGTGTTTGTCAAGCGACTTCAGTCGGACAAGATCACACCCAAGTCGGATAAGTGCATTTTCGTGGGATATCCAAAGGAAACTTTGGGATATTATTTCTACAACCGATCAGAAGGCAAAGTGTTTGTCGCTCGGAACGGGGTTTTCCTAGAGAAAGAGTTTCTCAAAGGAGAAAAGAGTGGAAAGACAGTGCATCTTGAAGAAGTTCAAGATGAGCCGATCGGGCAAGAATCAATGAGTGATGCTAACGTAGCAGAACAAGTTGAGATACCCATGGCAAGAGAAGCACCGCCACAACCACGAAGGTCGGCAAGGCTCCGCGAAATGCGGGAAATATTATTGTTGGACAATGATGAGCCTGCGACATATGCAGAAGCAATGATGGACCCAGATTCCGAAAAATGGCAGAGTGCCATGCAATCCGAAATAGAGTCCATGAGAGACAATCAAGTTTGGAACTTGGTTGACCCGCCTGATGGTGTTAAAGCCATAGAGTGCAAGTGGATCTATAAGAAGAAAAAGGACATGGATGGAAATGTTCACATCTATAAAGCACGACTTGTCCCAAAAGGTTTTCGACAAGTTCAAGGAGTTGACTACGATGAGACCTTCTCGCCCGTAGTGATGCTTAAGTCCATTCGGATTATTCTAGCTATAGCTGCATATTTCGATTATGAGATATGGCAGATGGATGTCAAGACAGCTTTCCTGAATGGAAACCTAGCTGAGGACGTGTATATGATACAGCCCGAGGGTTTTGTCGATCCGAAAAATGCTGGAAAGGTATGCAAGCTTCAGAGATCCATTTATGGATTGAAGCAAGCATCTTGGAGTTGGAACATTCGTTTTGATGAAGTGGTCAAAGGGTTTGACTTCACCAAGAACGAAGAAGAGTCTTGTGTTTACAAGAAGGTTAGTGGGAGCTCTGTAGTATTTCTAATCTTATATGTGGATGACATATTACTGATTGGAAATAACATTCCTATGCTTGAGTCCGTAAAGACTTCACTGAAAAATAGTTTTTCGATGAAGGACTTAGGGGAAGCGGCATATATTCTGGGCATTAAGATCTATAGAGATAGATCGAGAAGGCTTATAGGTTTAAGGCAAGATACTTACATTGACAAAGTGTTGAAGCGGTTCAGCATGGAAGAGGCAAAGAAAGGGTTCTTGCCTATGTCACATGGCATACATCTCAGCAAGACTCAGTGTCCTTCGACTGCTGATGAGCGGGATCGCATGAGTAGAGTGTCATATGCCTCGGCTATTGGATCTATCATGTATGCAATGATAAGTACTCGCCCAGATGTTTCATATGCGCTAAGTATGGCAAGCAGACACCAATCTGATCCAGGTGAGAGTCACTGGACAGCGGTGAAAAACATTCTTAAGTACTTGAGAAGGACTAAAGATATGTTCCTCGTCTATGGAGGTGAGGAGGAGCTCGTTGTAACAGGTTACACCGATGCTAGTTTCCAAACCGACAGAGATGATTCAAAGTCACAATTAGGATTTGTGTTCACACTAAATGGTGGTGCTGTTAGTTGGAAGAGTTCCAAGCAGGAGACGGTGGCCGATTCTACGACAGAAGCCGAGTACATCGCGGCTTCGGAAGCCGCGAAGGAAGGTGTTTGGATAAGGAATTTCCTCATTGAGCTTGGTGTGTTCCCGAATGCGTCCAGCCCATTGAATCTCTACTGTGATAACAATGGGGCAATTGCGCAAGCAAAGGAGCCAAGGAACCACCAGAAGAACAAACACGTAATGCGGCGATTTCATCTCATTCGAGACTTTGTTAACCGGGGTGAGATCAAGATATGCAAAATACACACGGATCTGAACATTTCTGATCCGTTGACAAAACCACTCCCGTAGGCTAAGCATGATGCGCATGTAAGAGCTATGGGTATTAGGTACCTTCTAGATTGATTCTAGTGCAAGTGGGAGACTGTTGGAGGTATGCCCTAGAGGCAATCATAGAGATGATGATATTCCATTTGTATCCATGATTTGTATGTTGTGTTCATTGAATATCCATTGAAGGCTACTTGAATTGATTTGCAATTATGTGAATTGTATGTGAAACTCTTTACTTGTATTGTTATTCTAAAGTTGTCCCTAGTCGGAGTTCATGTGAGGACACACATGAATATTAGACTAGCACATGTATTAGTTGATGACTATGTTTCACAAGTCATGGACATGGAGATGTTGAACTAATAATGTGGACACATGTGGAGACATGTGCTAGGACTGACCCAACACGAGAAGTAGTTCTCTCTTTAAACAACATATACGCTTTGTCCTTAGACCCGAGATTGTCGCATGTGTTCTAGATGTGGATCGACCTACTTAGGGGCTATCAAACGCTACGCCGTAACAGGGTAGTTATAAAGGTAGCTTTCGGGTTTGTCGAGAAGCATGCTATGAGACATGGTCAATAAGATGGGATTTGCCCCTCTCTGATTGAGAGTGATATCTCTGGGCCCCTCGAGTGATCGGATCCGAAAATGCATGGCCATGCTACGTACGGTTAAGAGTTAACCTACAAAGGGATTCCGAATCACAGGATCGAGAAAGAGCGGTCGGCTTGAAGCTAGACCAAATATCGTGAGGCAAAGGGAATAGCATGTATATTATGTTGTGATGGTTCGTCTGATATGATCTTCGTGTGCGTATAGGAGTTGGCACGTCTTGCTAGAGGCCGCTACCGACTATTGGGCCGAGTAGGGGTACTCGGGCCATGTCTATACGTATCCGAACCCATAGGGTCACACACTTAAGGGGCTGGAAGCCCAATTCGGATTAGATCCGAGTTGGATTAGGTTTAGAAGTACTAATGGGCCTCGGATCCAGAGGCCCGTCAGGAACCTCTATAAATAGAGGGGTGGGGGCTTCCTAGGGTTTACACCTTTTTGGCGAAACACACCTGCCGCGCCTCCCACGCCCTCGCCTGTTGCAATTCGCGGATCTAGCAGTCCGGCTTGCGACGCTTCCTCCCTGCACGTGTGGATACCTTGGAGGTGTTGCGCCTGCAGCACTTGGACGAGCCATCGACGAGCCGCCGACGAGCCACGACGAGCCGACGACGAGCCGCGGCACCGGAGGCGATCTTGCTGCACGTGGACGAGCTGCTGAGGAGCTGCTGGACGTGATCGACTACGTACGACTACGTTGATCGACTACGTACGACTACGTGATCGTCTTCACTGCATCGACGCATATCTACATCTTCCGCACCAGTAGTGCGTCGAGTGGTAATCCCGTGATCCTTATACGGCAGTTCTTCCTGGTTATACGCGGTAGAAATTTTGATTTACGCTAGTGTAGCCTACCTCGTATCCCAACAGATTCCTGTGCGTGTCTATAGTATTGTCTCTATCCATCTATGGTATACTCATATGCATAGTAAACTCTTTTGACCTACCCACCTTCTTTTGGGAAATATGATACGCTTGGGAATACTCTTGGGTGAAATGCTACAACGTTATATCCCTGCGCTTGCAGATTTATTCATGATTATAATATATACCAACAAGCATTTCTGGCACCTTTGCCGGGGAAGCCACAGGTTAAAAGTTTTTACTTTGTATATGTTTATATTCACAATTGGTAGATCTCTACTTAAGCAGGCTAACCTTGATATGTCCTCTATCTTTGATGTGAAGACAGGTAGTGGATGACTGGTTTCGACTTGCCGACTAATTTCATTGAGAATCTGGAATCACTTGTGAGAAGGATACGATCTCGTGTTGTTCCTCCTTAGATTACTCTCTTGGCAGTCGATCAAGCTTCCTTTGCACCATCTACGTCAAACGCTATGGCCTAGAACACTCTTCGTGAGTACTCCACTCCCTCAGCCTCTCAGGTGCTGAAAGGCCTTGAGGTGGACATAGGGAACGCAAGCTTCGAGATCAAGACGGGTCTCATTACCATGGTGCAGGCTAGCCCATTCTGTGGGAAACCCAATGAGGACGCGAGCGCCCATCTGCAGCAGTTCTTGGACCTCTGCAACACCTTCACCATTAGAGGGGTGAGTGCAGATGCTATTCGTCTCCAACTATTCCCGTTCTCTCTCCTTAGGAGAGCGAAGCAATGGTTCTATGCAAGCCGTTTGGAGATTAATATGTGGGATAAATGCTTGGCAAAATTCCTCACGAAGTTCTTTCCGTTGGGCAAAACCAACGCCCTTCATGGAAGGATTTTGAGTTTCTAGGAAGCAGCTATGGAGTTAATTCCTGAGGCGTGGGAATGGATTCAGAAGTACATCCTAGTCTGTCCTTACCACGGGATGGATAATTGGCTTATTCTTCAGAATTTCTACAACGGGTTGACTCCGACAGCCCAAGGCCATGTTGATGCTGCTGCTGGAGGAGCCTTCTTCTCACTTACCATTGATGCTGCTACAACATTGATCGAGAAGATGGTCTCTAATCAAGGGTGGAGTGATGAATGAATCCAACCCTGTCAGAGGGGTACACATTTCGTCAAGGAAGCAAACATGCTTACCACTAAGATGGATCTCCTCATGAAGAGATTGGATGACTACACCAAAAAGAAAGCTGCCATGTCCAACACCGTCCAAGCTATGAATTCTCACATGACATGTGAGGTTTGTGGAAACACTGACTTGAGGAATAACTGTCTCTCAGGAGGATGTGTTGTACATGAACAACAACAACAACCGATATCGTCCACAAGGAGGCCAAGGGTGGAATCAGCAACGCCCTTACCAAGGAGGTAATAACGGCAATTCTTTCAATCCAAACCAACCCTCCTTTAGAGACCTCATTTTTGGGCAAGCTAAGATCAATGGAAGCTTCACTAAAAAGTTAGCTGCCAACGAGAAAACCTTGGAAAGCCTCAACATAAAACTTGATGGTCTTTCTTTTGCTTTCAAGAGCCACTGAATTTTAATAAAATTCTAGAAACCCAGGTAGCTCAGCTAGCCGCTGCTGTTCCCTCTGCTGAGATCAGGAAGATCCTGGGACAACCTGAGTCTTCTTGTGAAAATGTTAGTGCAGTGACCGCCAGATGGGGTAAGCCATCTTGGAGGCCATTTGTTGCTAACCATGCAGGAAAAGCCCATACACCAAGGAAGGAATCATGGGATGAACTAGTAGCTACAAGCAAGGAAGATCCGAGATACCCGGTGATCAGCTGCTCGATATGGGACTACTACATCGAGCAGGACCTTTGTGACCTTGGAGCAAGCATCAACATCATGCCCACGGTGATGTTTGAAAGGTTGAACTATCCTACTATTTCCTCTACCTTGATAAGGTTGCAGCTAGTCAATTCGTCGATCCGATACCCTGAGGGAATAGTAGAGAACATTCCGGTGAAAATTCGAGGTTCCTACATCCCCATGGATTTTGTGGTCCTTGATATGGAAGGTGACTTGGGAATGCCATTCATTCTTGGGCGACAATTCCTAAATGACGCCAAAGCAAGGATCGATGTTGGAGCTGGAGAAATCCGTTTCCGCATTAGGAGGAAGAATATGATGTTCAAGTTTCAACCAAGGGAGGAGCAATGCTATCTGATCCATCAAGATGATGAGTGGCACATGGAGTGGATGGAGCCACAGCCCCAATCCAAGAAGCCACCGACCGCACGAACAAAGCCTAAGAAGATCAAGAAGGTATAGAGGAAGGTGGAACAAGCATCTTCATCCACTTCTCCAGGATGGGATGCCAAGTGATAAACACGACGGAGAAGAGTCCCGCTCATCGGACTCAAAATGGTGAGCCCTTCGCTGAAAGGTAAAATCGTTAGTTATCTCATATTTCCCTTTCAAAATTTTGATTTCCCCATCATTTGCTTTTTTCAAATGCATATTTGATTTTTGCAACCCACATTTGCATGCTGGAATTCTTTTGGCCATTTTTCCCTTTTCGTAAAAAAATTCTGAAAATGATTTTTGGGTTTAAATATCTTTGAAAAATCTTTTGAGCATTTATTGAGCAAATTTTGGCCGAGGCACCTAGGCGTGACATCATGTAGCCGTTGGAAAGCGATCGGCCAAAGCTGGCAGCAAGTGGGGCGACAAGGGGTCGGCCGAACCGTTGGTTCGGTCGAACCAGCCCAACAGTCATTGGGGCCCACTTGCCACTAATAGCTAGTAGCCGTTGAGCCTTGGCTGTTTAAACTTGGCAACTCGTGCGGGGAGGGGGGGTGCCCGAGGTAGTGTTTTGGTTAGTGGTGCTTGTCGAGATCAGGAACTCGAAGGTAAACACATACACATGATTTAGATAGGTTCGAGCTGCTGAATAGCGTAATACCCTACATCCTGTGTGTTGGTTGGATTGTATTGCTTTGGAGGGGGTCCCTGCCTCACCTTATATTGCTGGGGGCCGAGTTACAAGTTGGTTGGTTACAAGAATAATAGTCGGATACGACTAGAGGAGTTCTACTCTTGTTACAATAAGTACTTTTCCTAATCCTCGACTATGTCATATCTTTCCATGTAAGACTATGTTGTCCTGTGCTATGGTCTCCATGTCAGATGCGTCTTGGTGTCCAGCCCCATATTTAGGACTGTCCAAACCTTCTGGTGGGTCCATAGATATATGTATGACATTGCCACCCCCGACTGCCTGGATCCTTTGCTCTATAAAAAGGACCCGAGAGGGGGTGATCTTCATCCATTACTTACATTTCATCCATTCACTCCCTCTCCTCTCTTTGCTCCTGAGTTTTCTTGGAAGTTTTTCTCAAAGTTGAGTGCAAGCAATCTCTCTCTTGATTTCTTTACTGCAAGATTGGAGGAGCAACATTTGGGTAGGATTTTCATTCGATTACGCTAATGTAACCTGTTCCGAGTTGCTCTTGTGTTTCCTTTATCTTCAGTGGCAAGCATGAAGCGGGTTGCCGGTGCGTTCAGGAGGATGACGTGTTCAAGCTCGTCCCGTTCGTGGGCTAGTGCGAGCTCTCTTCACTCCTCTGAACCAACACCGAGCACAACCTCGATGGACTATGAAGAAGAGCAAGCTGAACCGCAAGTTGAAGCTATGGAGGTTGACGCAAGTGATGCCCCCTACCTCAACTTGCAAGGCGATCGAGAGAAGCTAGCCTATGCTATCCTCAAGGACCGGGCTTCGGTCACACCAAGGCCTACGACCCGGAACTTCTGGAGAAAATAGGTATGGATATCAACTTCGCCTCTTTTTGGTCTACTATTGGGTGGGATGAGTTTTCACTGGTTGCAGAGCTTGGTTCTCAGCCCCTCACCATCCAGTTTCTTTGCACTCTTCAAGAGGTGACGGATGTTTTTTTCCGACTCTTCGGGACAGAATACCAGTAGCAGTGAGCATGAAGCTATCTTGGGGGAGGACCCCCACAAGATAGGTAACTTTTATCTTTACCGCTTTCAGAATATGCATGATAAAAACAAATAAAAATCTAAAAAAACGAAAAAGACCAAAAATATTTACTACTTTTCTATGCGCGGTAAGAATATTTTTTCTCCATGGTTGAAATGATAAATAGTTGCTATGTTTATTTCCTCTCATATGTCTTGCTACAGTATCCTACCTAAGTTTTGAGTTTGTTGGCTTGCATGATCAAACCTTAGCTTGAAACTTGTGGGTAGCAAAAAACATGATCCAAGTCTAGGTTGTTATGAGATGTGATATGGTAGAATAGTGTTGTTATGATCTTGTTCTACGTGATGCTCAATATCCAGATTTTTATTTTTGAAAATACTAAAATGATAAGTTCCTCAATGATGAGAAATTCCTATCCAAGGCCATATGTTGATCCTATTACATAGCCTCCACATATGCAGCTTGTTCTCTTATTGAGTTTGTCAAATTGTTGTGACCCTTAGTGAGAAAATTGTCATACTCCCATGATCAAGATCACGTACACGCCACCACCATATTCTAAACTTCTACACTGGAAGTTCGCAATCATCATTTCATCCATCCACAAAATAAAGCTCCATGTTGTTCTATAACCTCTCTCTCCAAAGTTATCCTTGCAAAAGAGACTTGGGCTATGCAAAAAGAAATAAAATACATGCTCGTGAAAGCATGATGGAAAAAAAGAGAGAAAAGATAGCCCATGTCTCAAAATAAAGAGAGCAAGGAGAGAGAAGGATCATACAAAAAGGAGTCCATATACCAGTGTTGACGTCGGATTTTGACACGTGTTTTGAATTGGCATCAAAGAAGGAGAAAGGGGGCGGATGCGGCGGGCTAGAAGCTACAGTTAGGAATCGGCCGATTGAAGCTATAGCGTTTTGGCCGACTGGCGGAAGAGGAGGCTGGCCGATTGGGAGTCAAAGTGGCTTTGCCAGTTTGGGCCTAAGGTAGGCCAGGATAAAAGATTTGCTGAAGAAAGAGATAGGCCCGTAGGAAAGTAATAACCAACTCAAGTACGAGTCGAGTTTGTAGATATTTGTTGTCGTTTAAAATTAGAGATAAATTCTAGTTGGTTAAGAAATCAGTTGTAACAGGTTATAAATAGCCACCTCTAGAGGTTTGTGAAGAACAACACATCAATCAATACAACAAATCTACTTTTTCCTCGTACTTTACTTTCAAGTTGGCGACTTCGCCAAAATACTTTTCTTTCACGAGTTCGTACGGGTTGGCAGGGCTGCATCGAAACAATTCTCCGGCCGATTCTGTAAGTTCCTCTTATCGAGTAATATCTAAGCTTTATCTTCGGGCGCATCACTATTGTTTCATTTAGATTTATTCACCAGTTATCGATATCAACTAGAATTGTAGGTTCTACCTGTTATTTTAGTTTTTATCACCAGTTATCCAGCTTGAGATACGAACTATCGGCTTTTATTACTTTTATTCTTTGTTATCACATAGCCGATTAGATCTATCCCAAGTGTTGCTTCTCTAGCGTTGTTTAGCTTGCTCTAGTAGTTTTCTTTACAATCGCTACACGGTATCGGGTGTTTTATAGCTGGTCACCTCTACAGTGAATCGGCCGATTTGCTGATACGCTTTTAAGACAGATCGGAACTTTAGCCGATTGAGGCTCCTGGAATTTAACATTTTTGTTTCCTTGTCAATCAACAGGTTAGATTGACTGGCACGCCGCGCGAACCGTACCAGGGTGATAACCCGAATAGGAGTTAAGCAGATTCTCCCGAGTCGTGTGTCCGACGCTGAGGATCGTTGGCTGATTTTCAGCACCACCAACCATCCACCATATTCACCATCCACACACATGCACATCTTGATCTGGTTGTATGACTTGCTTCTCCAAAGGATTCGGTCTTTGACTCAGCAATAAATGAGGAATAGGTATGCCTTCATATTTCCCTACCTACAGCTCCACATAAAATCCTATTAGGAGTAGGTTGTGAAAGAAAGGCAACCTATACCTTGGTGAGGAATCATACACATTGAGCGATCCGAGAGTATCATTTGAGGAACTTTGATTTCTTTTGAAAAACTTTGCAAAACCTCCGGATTGACCGCTGATCAAAGGACGAGTGAATGGTGCTTTATAAAACCATTCAATCTCTCAGCCGCCCAAGACAAGGTGAAGCTACATGCCCCATAGAAGTAAGGTAAGAGGTAAGATCAATACCAACTTATTCAATTCTTGGTAGAATATTTTGTTGTAGGCTTGGCATGAGTTAGGAATATGTAGCAACTGCTGATCAACCAACCTAAGTCTTAGCACTTGCTGGGACGAGTAAAGTAATAGCTTGGGGGAGTTATTGACGGTCATTAAGTACAAAATATGACCATCAATATACTCAAGAACAAAGGAGGATTGTCATTTCTTACATGCATATTTGGTTTCGAATAATGTAATTCCACTTGTCCTTGGAGAATATTTAGTTGCAGGTGAATAAGCACAAAAGGATGGAGAAAGCACCCTCTACGGATCCAAGAAACATGCTTCTGGCCAATGGGAGGTTACCATGTGTGCATCCCATGTATTGAAGGACCCACAAACTACCACAACCGTCTTAATCATCCAGATAACACACACAACCACCATTGGGACCCACATGTCACACTACCAAGCGAAGGCGGTTGTGAGAGGGGCCATAGGGGTTCGGCCGAACCCTTGGATCGGCTGAACCACCTCTGGCTCCCCTCGTGATCAGCTTCCGTGTGGCAACTGGTGATGACTCCCCTACGTCGGTTATGGCATATTCCTAGAAGATCCTCTACCAGAACCGCCTCTTTGAGCCTATAAATATGAGGGGAGGGACTCCATTCTAGGACACACACAACTAGTGAATCACTCTCTTTCTCTTAGTTTCCAAGTTAGTGGAGTTAGGCTGGAGTAGCTCTACTTCAGGTTCCAAGTCTCCTTGGAGGCTAGGGTATGGCTCTTGTATTTGTTTTTCCTAGGATGACTTTATTCTATCCAAAGTATACATCTTCTTTATATAGTCTTGTGTTTGGTTCTCATATGCATGGGTTAGATATATGTATCCTTGCTATGTTGATGTGCTAGGATTATATGCTTGTATGCTAGTCATATACCCTTGCTACATAGTGTAGTCTTATATACGTCCATGTATTCCTTGAGACCATGCTATATGTTATACTCTGTGTGCATATATATCTTGTATAGCTTAGTTGATCTATGCTACGATATTGGTTCAATGGGTATATCTATGGTGGCTTCAGCCATTGATACAATAGCCTGGTATAGCTGGAGTGTTGTTAACAATGCAAGCATGGTGCTTGGATTGCTTAGCCTCATTCGATATGTGTGGTACGCCATAGGTGGTGACAGCCCTGTTGGTCCTTCATAATCCCCCACGTTCGGGTATGCTATAGGAGTTTGGAAATTAGTAGTAACTTTACTGGGCGGAACCAGTATGGGTACTATGTCCCCATGTGTGCCTGTGTGCATAGGCCTGAGTTCTATACAATGTATATGTATGTTATGCTTGTATGATCTGTGCAGTATATAGGAAGTACATATGAACCTAGAGCTAACTCTTAGTCCTTCTCCCTAGAGATGATTCCCATGTGTGTCACACTATCTATCTATCTTACCCATGCATCGAGTATTGTCTCTATCCATCTATGATATACTCATGTGGATAGTAAACTCTTTTGACCTATCCGCCTCCCTTTGGGAAATACGATACCCTTGGAAATACTCTTGGGTGAAATGCTACAACGGTATATCTGTGTGCTTGTGGATTTATTCGTGATCGTTAAATATACCAACACAGAGCTCCCCCTCGACAGCCTGATCCGCCGCTAGACCATCTCCTCTACTTACCCCACGCCACGACGCCACCTCTACCCCGTCCTCACCTCCTCGTCTATATGGCCACCCTGACAGCGCCAGTGCGCCACCCTATCCCTACCACCATAGAGCGCTACCACAGCCATGCAATCCCCCCTGGTCAGGACACTTCCCTTCTCCCCTTTCTTCATCACCAAGCAAAGTCGGCCACCCTCATCTATCCACGCTACATGGCGGCCGTGCCGTGGTCTTCCCAGCATATAAATAGGGGTAGTCGCACTCCTCGGTTCTCCACACCGAGCCAGTCGCTCCGGCCTTCACGACTGCGCCCCTCACTCTCTCATCTCCAACCCTAGGAATGGGTCGCCCGTGCCCTTCTCTTTCCCCCCCTCCGCTTGATCCGTGGTGGCTGGAGCTCCAAGATCGGGGAGCTCCCCGAGCTCACCCAGCCCCCATCCATGGTTGGCAGGCGTCGGGAGGAAGATGACTCCAGTCGTCCTTTTTTTTTTACCCTGCATGCCTCCCCTCTCTCATGACTGACAAGTAGGGCCACCACTTCCTACCCCTCTGGTGGACTCGGTCCACATGGACCAAAGGTCCAGCAGCCTTGGTCCACACCAACCCACG
This sequence comes from Setaria italica, assembly GCF_000263155.2. NCBI lineage: Eukaryota > Viridiplantae > Streptophyta > Magnoliopsida > Poales > Poaceae > Setaria > Setaria italica. The sequence continues at coordinate 22,053,104 of NC_028454.1, forward strand.
AGCCGGTCCACCAAACAATACCCGGTAGAGGCCCCGCCAGCTGCATCAGCCTATGCCAAATTGCTACGGGCACCCAGTAAGTACACCCCAAATCTTATTTAGAGCTCTTCCACTATTCCAAAATTTTCCCAAAAATGTCCAAAAATACTGAAAAATATTCTAAGCCCATCCATTTATTCCTTCTCCATTGTTCATTCCATATAATGTTGGAGGTATGCCCTAGAGGCAATCATAGAGATGATGATATTCCATTTGTATCCATGATTTGTATATTGTGTTCATTGAATATCCATTAAAGGTTACTTGAATTGATTTGCAATTATGTGAATTGTATGTGAAACTCTTTACTTGTATGGTTATTCTAAAGTTGTCCCTAGTCGGAGTTCATGTAAGGACACACATGAATATTAGACTAGCACATGTATTAGTTGATGACTATGTTTCACAAGTCATGGACATGGAGATGTTAAACTAATAATGTGGACACATGTGGAGACATGTGCTAGGACTGACCCAACACGAGAAGTAGTTCTCTCTTTAAACAACATATACGCTTTGTCCTTAGACCTGAGATTGTCGCATGTATTCTAGATGTGGATCGACCTACTTAGGGGCTATCAAACGCTACGCCGTAACAGGGTAGTTATAAAGGTAGCTTTCGGGTTTGTCAAGAAGCATGCTATGAGACATGGTCAATCAAGATGGGATTTGCCCCTCTCTGATTGAGAGTGATATCTCTGGGCCCCTCGAGTGATCGGATCCGAAAATGCATGGCCATGCTACGTACGGTTAAGAGTTAACCTACAAAGGGATTCCGGATCACAGGATCGAGAAAGAGCCGTCGGCTTGTAGCTAGACCAAATATCGTGAGGCAAAGGGAATAGCATGTATATTATGTTGTGATGGTTCGTCTGATATGATCTTCGTGTGCGTATAGGAGTTGGCACGTCTTGCTAGAGGCCGCTACCGACTATTGGGCCGAGTAGGAGTACTAGGGCCATGTCTATACGTATCCGAACCCATAGGGTCACACACTTAAAGGGGCTGGAAGCCCAATTCGGATCTGATCCGAGTTGGATTAGGTTTAGAAGTGCTAATGGGCCTCGGATCCAGAGGCCCGTCAGGAACCTCTATAAATAGAGGGGTGGGGGCGCCCTAGGGTTTACACCTTTTGGCGAAACACACCTGCTGCGCCTCCCACGCCCTCGCCTGTTGCAACTCGTGGATCTAGCAGTCCGGCTTGCGACGCTTCCTCCCTGCACGTGTGGATACCTTGGAGGTGTTGCGCCTGCAGCACTTGGACGAGCCGCCGACGAGCCACGACGAGCCGACGACGAGCCGCGACGAGCCGACGACGAGCCGACGACGAGCCGCAGCACCGGAGGCGACGAGCCGACGACGAGCCGCGACGAGCTGACGACGAGCCGCAGCACCGGAGGCGATCTTGCTGCACGTGGATGAGCTGCTGAGGAGCTGCTGGACGTGATCGACTACGTACGACTACGTTGATCGACTACGTACGACTACGTGATCATCTTCACTGCATCGACGCATATCTACATCTTCCGCACCAGTAGTGCGTCGAGTGGTAATCCCGTGATCCTTATACGGCAGTTCTTCCTGGTTATACGCGGTAGAAATTTTGATTTGCGCTAGTGTAGCCTACCTCGTATTCCAACTTATAAACCCCTTTCCCAAAATATGGTCCTCTCACATAATAGAAATGCCCTATTAGGTGTACACAGAATATCACTTCTCTACGTTAAGGTCTTAGAGCCCCAACTTTTTTAGGAAAGATGTCATACCACCTCCACCCACCACCATGCCCTAACCCCTAGGTGCCAGGCTAGCTCAAAGTCGAGAGTGAGCCATGCGGCCTTTAGCCACTATTATCCGCGACTATAGCAGCACCCAACTGCCTATTCCTCGGTGCCCTATTATCGCCGCTAACCCCTATCACTGCCACACATCTGCCTGATCTTGTACTAGCCCATCTGTTGCCATGTTTGCTATCCCGTAGCACTGGGATAGGTCGAAGTGGTGTTTGTCGTACAAGCTCTTCGACTTCTATTCCGCTTGATCTTGCTCGATTGCATCTGTCGCCTTGTGTACTATTCCCTAGTGCCGAGACAGACCAACTATTGCACAAGCTCTCAAGTTTCACTCTTTAGAATAAGGAAGCTTGGCTAGTTTCACTTGCCGTAGGGCTAAACCCCGGGTAATAAGTGCTGTCACGCCAATTTCCTTTACCCTAATCATCATTCCACAAATCCCTAGTGACCCCGACCCCCCTCAAGGATCTGTTCAAACTACCGGTCCATTCCACCGCACAGCCATTATGCTACCCGATCCAAACCTCATATATCAACAAAATCCAGTAGATATGCTGCCCAACCAAAACCCTAGATATCAACAAAACCCTAGAAATTCTTTTAGATTCCAACCATTCCATCCATTAATTATTTAAAACCTATTATTCCTCTTTAAATTATTCATTACATATCGATAATTCCCAAAACCTCCATCACCCGTTTCCTTTCATTTTTCTTAAGCTAGAAATTGATTGTTAGACTTGTTTGCATGTTTGGATGCTTGTTTCAGCCAAGGACACGATCAAGTTTCGGCTGGAAATCAAGGACCCAGAAGGTTTAAAGCTAAAGGTCCAGCCACCCAAAAGATGAGTAGAAGTGTTAGTTTTCCTAGGCTCCAACAAGAAGCTGAAGATCTAGAAAATGAGAAGTCAAGACCCTGGTCAACCTAGGGAACGTTAAGGAAGCATCGATGAAGGCAAGTCCTAGCACCAACCTCCTTGGCCATAATTTTATCCTATATTTTTATAAATAATAAAATTTACCAAGATAGTAACTTGACTGGCATATTCTATGAGGTTATAGGAGCAACCCACCTCTATTCTCTCTCTCGCCTTGACTTGAAGTTGTTTCTAGCTAGAATTCCTATTAATGACCCCGGTAATGACCAGATCGATGATCGAGCATCATTTACAAATAGAATCCCTTAGGAATATCATAATCACTATGTTTTTATGAAAAACCCTAGAAGGTGAGAGTTTTGTAATAAAATCTACCAACTAAACAGTTAGAACCGATTAAGGGCAAGACAAGGGAGTAAGGGGGCAGCCTCAGTGGAGGATCATGTCCCATTGCTTACTTCGATCATGTAAGGACTGGTTCATGGGAAAGTCTTTCTTGTGAAATGTGCAACCATATATGCCAAAAAGGTACAGCCTTCGGGAGTACCTATTCATGTGAGGTCTTGATTCACACCCCACCAACTAAACCTAGTAAACCATCCCAAGGGGCCATGGTGGGCAACAGGTAGACTGGAGTAGGACCTTCGCATAATCCCAGGTCCGGTCGGCATAGGTCATAGGTTGAAATCCAGAGGACCTGGTGGCATTGTATGCCACGTTATGATGCATCTGTTTCCTGGGATGGTGTCCATTTGTGGACGTAGTATGGCTCCTGTTTAGATCTCAGCCATATCTGTGGATGGAGCTAGGGAATGTTGTCTAGAAATAGACGCCGGTGGGTACATGTCTCGTAGCTCAGTACCGCATTTCACGGAGGTATGGGCTAATCGAACATATGGGTAAAGTGTACACCTCTGCGCAAAGTCATAAATCTATCTGGATAGCCGAGGCTCACGGTCACGAGCCCACATAGTCAAAGCTCCTGTTGATTAGTATACATGTGTTTTGGGAAGTGGTGAGGCAGGGCCAAGACCCTAAGAGAGTAATCTTGGAATAAGGATTAAGCTAGCCCAAAAGGACTTTGACAGCCTCTAGTGCTCTTTAAAATTTGGGACTTGGTAGGGGAGGTAAGATTCCCCCTCTAGGGCCTACAACTTAAAATGTACTTTCTTTCTCTTTCTTCTTCCAAAACTTACCTCACCCTGCATTAAGTTTCTTTAGATGAAACATAAATCCTTTCCTTGATCATCCCTGCATACAATATAATCTCAATGCTAGGATTTGCCGAGTACCAACCATAAGTGTACTCAGCCTTGCTTTCATTTGTACATGTTTAGGGTTCCTGGTGTTGCGTCCTCTTTTGCCTGTGGAATGGGCAGCTATGCCACACTCCATTGCTTAAAGGTGAATATATATATACACTGTATGTCTATTATACACCTGGATGCATTCTATGTACAGAATTCACCCAAGCCGGTGGGCAAGTCAGAGCGAACCAACCAACATGCATGCACCTGAGACAACCAATAGCTAATTTGCTACTTTTCACCACTCATGGTTAGCCACGTGCAACAAAGACAACTAGCAGCCTGCCTGCCTGCATGGATGGAATCTTTTGTGAGTTCGATTCTTTGAAATAAATTTTCTCCTAAACCTTAACTCCAATTAACAAACTGTTTGCTGCATCTTACTCAATAAATGTGCTTAACAGAACTAGATCCAATATGGATATATTTTATTATTTTTGCACGAGTTGCATATCTGTGTATTACCGATTGCAACTCTGTATACTACCGAGTTGCAACTAGTCATAAGTCTGTGTATTATTTGCATCTGGTCACAATAATCATATAAAGTTGCAATCATACCTTGTTGGAACCAGAGTACCAACCGTGTTGCAACTAAGTAGTAACTAGCTACAATCAGTAGTAACTTGTTGCAAGTGGGTAGTAACTGATTACAATTCTACTCAGTAGGAAGCACATCTAGTTGCAATTAACCAGGTTGCAATTGAGTAGTAACTAATTGCATCTAAAGGTGAGGCAAGGCTGTGTTGTGGTATACAAACGGCGCTATCATAGCTGTAGGCTTGGAAGTGGCACTACCTCTATGGATGCTTGCTTCCTTCTGAGCAAGTTAAGTAGGTATTCATGATTCCTATCTTTTCGGAGTACTTAGGTTTAAGTGAGATCAGTTCTCTTTACCTGCGGGTTCATCGCTACTTGCTGATTTTCAGAAGTACTATCAGTTTTACATGTAGATTTAGCAAGTTTTTCCATCTCAAATTGCACAATTTCAGCAGGGGTCATGGGAGCAAAGTGAGTTTCTTTCCTTTATGCATAAGAGTATATTTATTGCTTCTACCATGGTGTGTAGCATCAGTATCAAACTCCCAAGGACGATCAAGTAAAAGCGAGCATGCTTGAATAGGCACAACATCAAAATTAGCAACATCGCTATACTCACCTAGGGAGAAATGAATCCTCGCAGTTTGCTTTACCTTGACCTTACCACTGTTGTTGAACCACTGAATATGGTACGGGCGAGGGTGATCACGTGTGGGAAGCTGGAGCTTGTATACCATGTCTTGACTCACCAAGTTGTTGCAGCTACCACCGTCAATGATGACCCGAACGTGCCTCTTGTGCACGACAAAGAGAGTCTCAAATAAATTGTGGCATTGTATCTGCTCCTCCTATGCCATGTGAGCGCTCAAGACACGTTGCATAATGAGTGTCTCATGGCCCGCAGAAGCCGCTGCTCCTAAAATGGCTCCATCCTCATTAGAAAAATTGTCATCACTTGCAAGGTTAGCGGCAAGTGCAAATTCATCCTCAACATCACTAGCACTTACATATCCGCCATCCTCTGTCGCAATGAAAGCTCGCTGGCTCGGGCCATCCTTCATGACATGTCCAAAACCCCTGCAACAATTGTGGCAGATCCACTTCGGATCTACTGGGTTAAACATGATTTAGCCGCCTGATATGCGACGTTCATGCCTAAGCCGAGTGAACACGGAGTGCCGTCGGATTTTCCTCCGATTTAACCACTTTGAACAGGACTGATTTAGCAGACTCACACGAAGGTGAGTGGTTCCAGAGAGTACAACGAGTCCACCAATGTTAACAAATTAACAACTGAATTAATTAGTTTCAAAAAGAACATCAGAGTTTTACATGATTTCGGAAAACAACCGAAGATAAAACACTAGCGGAAGCAATCGTCGGGGTTGGATGTCCTAGTGAGGCCAGCTGGGACATCACCGATCCCTCTCCTCGCCGTTCGAGGAGGGATCCCACTCGACCGTCCAGCCCGGCGGGAGCTGGGGCGGCCAAGCGCTAGCCAGAGAAGGGTCGGGAGCAGCAACTTCACCTGAAAAACAGGAGCCACAACAAGGCTGAGCTACTAAGCTCAACAAGACTTAACCGATAGGAGTAAAACTACTCCTCCTTCTAGACATGCAGGGCTTTTTGGCTGAGGGGTTTGTTTGCCAAAAGTACTAAGTGAACCCTATTTTCAAGTTTTAGCTTCAATTCTAAGTTCCTTAACCAATCTAGGTTTTGCTTCCTATTCTAAGCAATCATAGAACCAACCAAAGGTATATATATATCATCAACAAAACCATGTCATCATCAGATTCCTTATTTACTCAGGGTGACATAGCGATCAAGCAATCTCAAACTGTGAGAGGCAGACGAGTCGATTCGAGTTCTTTAACCATGCATGGCGAACCTAGCCTCACGACATCCACGCACCCGAAGGTCGCTTCCTGTGTCGGCCTTCCCCATCAATTCCCTAAACCGTGTCGGGCCCATTTCCTTTGGTGCAAGGTTCCACAGACCCGGCCTCTGCCGTTCTGTGGCCACGCATGCCACCACATGCGACATCCAGCAGGGAAACTCCGTTCCAAGAACAATGGGGTGACCGCTCACGTCTAGGTTCAATCCGGTACTAGGCTTCCTTATCCCATACTAAGTATGAGGCTAGTACCTTCAAACACTTGATCACGAACACCACCACTGTCGGGCCTTAGCAAGTTTTCAGAGACAGACGGGGCAACCATCCGTCCACCAAAGAGTTACCAAAACCCTGCCCCGCCCATCGTCCTTATAGTTGTAACAGAAGGTAGACATCCAACTCCTATAACTCGCGAGTGACAGGGAATCACTCGACTTTTACCGCTTCCTTTTTAAGCAAGCAGCTACTCAGTCCAACAGCTAGTGTTCAGATCATGGGAACTAAGATATGCATCTAGGGTTCCAAACAACTCCTATACGTAAATGCACAAGCATGTTACAGAAAGCATGCGCAAGTTTGGTAAAACACACAGGGTTTTCATGCAACCGGGGCTTGCCTTCGAGCAAGGAGGAAGAGAACTGCTCGACTTCTGGGGCGGCTTCGGCTTCGGAGGGCAGGAGCTCGGCTACACCGTCGTCTTCTGGCGCCGGGTGCAGCTCGTAGAAGCCGTCGGCGAGGCGCAGCTCTACACGAATGCAATGCAAGAGTTAGCATTTAGACGGTTATTTCAACAGCAACACTTGCAAGTCTGAGCCCAGAAACTTGCGACAAGGAGCAGGAGGGTGGGGAGGTTCAAGAGAGCTGGTGAAGATCAAAAGGAAAGGCTCGGAAAGGAACTTATGATCTGATCCTTGAACTAGAGGATGTGGTATACTAGGGATCCTCCGACGCAAGCGCTGAAGGGTTCCCAAGTTTTACACATACACCCTCGGGTTGAAGAAAAAAGATCATAGCCGAGCCCTCGGGCGAGGCGGATAACGGTCGGCAGGAAAGATAGGGTCGGGCGAGACGGAACCGGGGTCGGGCGGATAAGAGGGGTCGGGCGAAGCGGACTGGGGTCGGCAACTTACCTTCTTCCTGAAAGGAAGGCTTGGGGTCGGGAAGAGGCAGACTTGGGCGGAGGGACTAAAGCTTGAACAACGGCTAAGACCGGCAGTGCTCCGGCGGCGGCGATGCTTCTTGCGGATCACAAGTAAGCTTTTACGCAGCACGGAGGAGCAAGCGGCTGGGTGACTTGGGGAAAACTGAGGGGAGCTGAGGGGAGAGTTCCTCAAGAACTTGGCGTGTGGCGCTAGGAGCTTGAGCAGGGAGCAAGAGAATGGCTGAAGGCAACAATGGCGGAGGGAACTCCGGCGGGCTTGTGAACTCCTCTTTATAGCTGCTGGAACGGGAAAGGGAAGCGGCGCGGGAGAGAGAGAAGGGAAGCGGCGCGAAGGCCGGGGAGAAGCAATGGAGTGCTCTGCCGGGGTGGCGATTGAGCGACGAGGGCGGTGGTGCAGGACTCGGGGAAGACGCCAGCGGTCATTGGGTTCTGCCGTCAGGGCGGCGCAGGAGCGGGTATGCCGGTGGTTGAGATTTGGCGGAGGCGGGCGTCGTCGTGCGAAAGATTTGATAGAAGCGACCGGTTTAACGGCGCTAGAATCGAGGGCGCACAGGTGAGAAGACAGGCAGCCGCGGGCGCGGGGGCGAGCGCGGAGCAACAAATTATCGGGCGGCTTCTGACAGGGCGGGGAAAGGAGCTGTCGCTGCCGTGGTCGGGGTTGGCGATGGAGGAATCATCGTGTAGCGGAGACCAGGCGGCGCGACTGAGATCGAAGTGACGGAAAAGATGGGAGACATCGGGCTCTACGGCCGGGATCTGGCGGTGTGATGATGGGCGCGGGAGGCAAGACGCTGCAGAAAGGTTGCAGAGGGGCTTCCGCCGCCATTGGAGGAGGGGGCGCGAGAATCCATTCGGTCGCGAGCCAGAGACAAAACTGAGCGACGGCGTCGGAGAAGATGAGCCACGCGGTGGGGAGACTCTGAAGCAGGCATGCAACTCGAGTGCGCTGGTCGCGGAAGATCTGGGGGAAAAGATCTCAAGGGTCCACCGGTCGGACAGAACGGCGTTTGTGAAGGACGTAGAAGGATCTGACGGTGGGCTGGGTTTGCCGGGGTCGGGGCCGAAGCGAGGCGGGGAGGGGTCGGGCCTTAGGGGTCGGAACCGGGCGGGAGGTTGAGCACTCAGGCGCGGTAAAAAAAGACAGATGACTATGTCAAGGGCTAGGATACGATTGACTAGGAAGATTAGGGACCGGTCATCACAACAATGGCACTGAATAGGCATCGAACGACCCGTAGAGGTAGAAGACGATGAAGGCTTGTTGTTCGCCTTCGTACTCACTGTTTTGCTGGCCTTAGTCTGTGTAGTTGATGGAGGGGGTGCTGCTAGCCGTGTAGACAAAGTCGCTGGGTGTGGGGATGTAAAAGCCGATGGTGGTGAAGGCCGTGGCTGCCCGCTCATCCGGGGTTGTCCGCTCGTCCGTTGACATCCCTGCAATTCTTTCTCTGCCAATATAGCAAGATGGAACAAGCGATTGATAGTATTGTACTCTGTATAATCAATTATATCCTGAATTTCATGGTGCAAACCACCATACAAATGAGCCATTTTATCCTCATTGTCCTCCTCTACCTCAGCACGTAACATACCAATTTGCAGCTCTTGATAATATTCTTCTACTGAGTTGTTACCTTGATTAAGTCGCTGTAATTTTTTGCGCAAATCATGTTTATATGAAGGAGGAACAAATGTAGCACACATTGCTCATTTTAATGTATCCCACGTTGGTGGATCAGTGCCAGTTTTAACAAGTTTAGACCACCAAAGAATAGCAAACCCAGTGAATTCACTAGTAGCTAATCTAACACGATGTATATCAGACACCACATGAGCATTAAATTTCTGTTCAACCGACATCTCCCAATCTAGATAAACATCTGGATCATAGGTACCAGGAAATGACGGTATTGACAATTTAACCTTGGAATAAGGATCATTGTTACCTTGGACGGGGCGGTTACCATGGCCATGCCTATGTGGAGGTTGTTGCTGGTCAGCATCCTCACCAATGTGGGTGGCGTCATCCTCATTATCACCCTCATCCTCAGGCGGTGGTGCTGGTCGGCGCAGTCGCTGCTCTTCCTCCATGTGGGCAAGTCGAGTAGCAATGGCTGCGACAGAACGCTGGAGCTACTCAAGCGCTTGCGTCATCGTCGTGTGGTAGTATCAAGGTCCGCCCGAGAAACACACTCGTTGAATTTGGATGGGCTAGCAGCTTCTTTGTCTTTGTCGGTTCCTGGCATGTTAGCAAAGAAAATAGGAAGTACAAAGCCCTATTCAAGTACGAGGGGGGGGTGTGGTGGCTGTATGTGAGGTGGAACAACTCATCAAGCGTCTTACCCGTGCTTGCAAATATTCTTACCAACACTGCAAGGAGGGTATCATCCCGTGAGGGGACACCAAGCGGAGAATGGGCAGATCACCAAGGTTGAAGCTTTTCTAACTAGGAGAAAGTGGAGCTTGGGTAGGCAATGTAAGTAGCAAGGAACACATGATAGTAATAATAGATATGCAAACTGAATAAATGTTCGTAAGACTCGTCACAGTTGCTGGCCTAAATGTGCACCTAGTAGAAGTTGTAGAACAACAAGCAACAAGGTAAACCACAATGAGGCAAGTCAAAGGACAGGATCTCACAGCTTTGCTTAGGGTGTACCAAGTCTCAGGTGCTCATGTGCTCCTCTGTAAATTTTTTTTCTCTTCTTTTTTGTGTTTTTGAATATTTTTTTGATATTTTTTGTTCTGAACCAGGAGCACCTAAGAACCAAGCGCACCAAGTTTTAACTTATGGGGATAACAGATGTGAGCTAGGGAAATTCACGAAGATACTAGAAACGAGAAGAAACAACTTCAAACCTCAGAAACACAATCTTGCAAAGGGAATTGCGGAAATCTGATTTTGCGGAACCCAGCAAAGCAAGGAAGAACCACGTAGGAAGTTTTCTGTATATGTCTGAGAAAAAAAATTTGCCTCGTTTTGACCTCCGAGCCGAAAGTTCTGGCCGTTTCAAGATTTGTCCCGAAATTAGGGTTTTACGGCGGCACAAATGTGGCGGCTAGGGTTGGTGGCGATGCGATATGGGTGGCGGCACAAGGGGAAACACAACTAGAATTGGATACAATCTAAACCAGCAACAAAGACTCGACTACAAACATAAATTCAATAAAGCAACACTGAAATTAAAATCGGAAAGGCACAAAGGGGCTATAGGATGGGATTTTTTGTTGTGTTTTTCGGCTAGTGGACTCTAGGATAGTAAAAGGAAGATCACGAGAATTACCTAATGGAAACCTGTGAATCTGATACCAGCTAATAGGGGTGTTGGTCCTGATCTTCTGCTAGGTTAGGTATGTTGGATTTGTGGAGACTCGATGTTGGCGATTCAGGGTTCTTGCCGAAACAGATTCACCCCGTGATCGTTACACCACTGCTCCGTTGGATATCACCCCCATTCAGGACGCGGATGACCTTGCCAAGAAGGTTAATCCTTGCAAGCGAATCCAAGAACACAAGCAAGAATGAGAAGAACACAATCCGAATTGCATATGAATGATTAAGCACTCAAGTTGAGGTTCACAAACCAATTGCAGCAGCCTAGTTGGTCCGGTGCAAGGTGAACTCTATCACAAAGTGTGAAGAATGAATCTAAGCAAAATCTAACCCTCGAAGGATGGCAAATACTGAGAAAATAAGGGTTTGGGGTGTGCATACCCCTAGGGACGTGTCCCCTAATGGGCTCGACAGGATACATGGGCCAACGACCCAAAGACGGTGACGCAGCATCCGGATAGATTCTGGACGTCAACTTCTTTCGACAATTTCTGTTGACTTCGGCCATATTTTGCACTGGGACTGGTGCTATTGGAAGCTTCTCGAAATTATCTTTCTATCCAGATAAAGAATGTCCAAAATGGCCTCCGTATGCCACTGGGGCGTCCAATTTACTACTTGCTGCTCCTGGAATCCAAGGCTGAAACGAACCCGAGTTGTATTGCATCTCCAACTTGATTTGGGCGCCCTTGCTGGTCTCCTCCACTTCCAAAACTCTCTCCATGTCTTTGCTGGTCCTCTCTTAAGTTCCTAATCATAATAATATCATTAGGTAGTATCTCATTCTTATAATCATGAAAGGACATACCTAAGAACGAGCTCACCTGTTGATTCATTTGTCGTGCTCTAGCTCGAGTGATTGATCCTTGTACAACTTGAGGAGTATCGTGTGCATCCAAAGGAGTGATGTCCTCATCAGACTCCTACTAGGATTCCCCTGTAGTCATACTAGGACTCTACCCTGTAATCCTAATAGGACTCCTACCTTGTAACTGACCAGTAATTCCACCCCCTGAAGTATACAAAGGAGGGCAGGAGTACCTAGATTCGCATATAGAGAACCACAACAGAGGACCGAATTCTCAACACCAAACAACACCCAAGCGCAGGGCGCAATATACAACATTCCAAACAGGACGTAGGGTATTACGCTACTTTGGCAGCCCGAACCTGTATAAATCCGTGTCTTGTGTCCTCGCTTTTACCTTCGAGTTTCAGGTCCGACGATCCCCCACTAACCAATCTACTACCTCGGGATATACCTCGGTTGGTTGCTGAGTACAAAACACTGACATCTGGCATGCCAGGTAAGGGTGATCGCCGAGATCATCAGGCGAGCTTGAAGGACCTCATCAAGATCAATCTACTCGACTAGAAGCAAGTCACCAAGTTAGAGTTCTGAGCAGACAAATTTACGTCGAGATAGAATCGATGCGCTTCGCGTTCCAATCGAAGACCGAGTTGGTTTCCACTGCAGGCTGTTGCATACGGCTCGTCGATCAAGGCAGAGTCAAATTCAATCCAGTTGGGAGATCAGGAAGTCCGTGGGACCCACGCCATAATTCCTAAGATGACAAAGATCTATTACAATCATGCACGGATTGAGGCAAATAATCAGCCCCGACTACTCTTCGTAAAACACAATTTTGAGGGATTTGTGCTACACGCACATGGAAGGCTACCACAAGACCTGAAAATCATAGCCTAACATACATAGAAGATTTATGTGAGTTGAGAGACCAAGTTGACATGTGCCTTGATCTAATTGTGATGAGTGATTGACTAGATGATTTGAAGCTTTACCGGTTGAGTCCATAGTTCATATGTGCATGATTATGCTAATGGCTAACCGGATGTGTTGTGTTGTGTGCGTTGTGTTGTGGTGTTTGAGTAAACTATATATTGTGTGTTGTGTCTCTTAGCTTGGGATGTGCAGGTGTAGGATGCGACATGGCGGTTGATGACATGAGGTGAAGGTCAAGCGAAAGGTTCATGCCGATGTACGAGGGCTGCGAAGGGTGGACACGAGTAGGCTTGGACTGAGGGACTCGAGGAGTCTGGGCGGAGTCATGGGTGATCCACATGGTGCACAAAAGATCAAGAGTACACGGACGGGATGGAGATGGCGTCGGTCGAGTCAAGCGGGATGGAGGCGAGTCGAGTAGGCGGCCCGGGAACCAGGAGCTAAAGACTTGGAGGTGTCGAAGGTTTGGTGGAGGCTGAACACATGTAAACCTTGGTGAGTCACATCGTGCATGGTGTGCAAGAGGGTTTGACCGGTTTGAGCTCAAAACCGGGGGTGAACCATGCCTTGCGGGGCGTGCGAGGGGGTTTGACCGGTTTGGCCTCAAAACCGGAGGTGAGTCCTGCTAGGTGGGTGTGTAGAGGGTTTGACTGGTTTGGCCTCAAAACCGGGAACGAGTCCGGTGCAGCCGGATGGCGTCGAGTCGAAGGACGCGTGGCACCATCGTGAAGCTTGCGTTGAGGTGAAGCTAAGTCATGAAGACGCCGGGTCTGTTCGAAGAACGAAGAAAATGTTGGATGGTTTTACCCCTGGGGGGTATTTGAGTTGTACGCTTAATGTAAGGGTATTTTGGACTTTGGCCAAATGTCTCCATATGTGTGGGAGGGATGTTGTGGCAGCAATCCCTTGGGCTTGTTTTGGTGGTTGCTACTCATTTGTTTCTGAGAGCTTTGGGAGAAAGGAGAGGGGAGAGATGAGGGATCTTTGTTTGATCTTTTCGCCATCCTTTTGTTGATTGTGCTAAGGAGTGGCTTGTAACCGGACATGGTGAAGTAATCCAAAGATCTATTTCATGCCATCTTGTTCCATCCCATTTGGATTCGCAATTTCCGTTTGTGTTCTTTGCGTTCTTGCTTTTTCCTCTCCGCCCCCTTCACATTTTTGTTTGATTCATGAGTTGTGGGGTGTTTTGAGTCAAACCGATTGATTGGAGATGAGCTAAGACATGAGTTGAACCTTTCCACCAAAGGGATTTGATTGAAACCTCACGAGTTCATAGATCGAGGCGATTCAAGTTTAGGGGTTGAAAAAATAGAGCTCTTCACAAGATTTGGAATTTCCTTTGATTGACAAATCTTTTGGGGATGATTTCTTAGGAGGAGCTTCTTTACTATGTTGTGAGGCTATGTTTCAAATTTCGTGATTTTTGGAAGTCGTTTGATCAAGTTTCGGATTTTTCTTTCCTCCTCACGCAGGATGTTTTGGAATTTCGGAAATCTCCAGACCTAATTCCGAAAATCTCTGGACCTCTGGAAATTTCTGAAGGTTTCTCCAGAAATCTTCGCACGTCCGGAATTTTCTGAAGGTTCTTCCGGATTTTTCCGCATAGAGGTGTTAGTTTTCAAAGTTCTCTTCTAAACCTTGTTTGGACTCTTTCTTGCTTCCGCTTGTATCAAATTAGGTTCCTAGCATGATTCCTAGGTCCATTTGCTCATGCATAGCTAAGTGGACATGATTTTGCTAGAAGAGAGTTGGAGGATTTTAGTCGAGGTTTTTGAAAAAAAATTGAATTGGCACCCATTCACCCCCCCTCTGGTCGCCTTTCCGGTACTTCAATTGGTATCAGAGTATGGTTAAGGATCACACCACCTTAATGGGATTTGTGATCCATGGGGCGACAAACGAAAGGGTGCTTTTGCTTTCGAATTTGGTTTTTACAATTTGAGCTTGCTTTTGGCTAATCCTAACCGGTGCTTTGAGCTATGGCACCAAGTTCTTGTTCTATTGGTTCTTTGTCCCTAGGTGGTGTGGCCGCATCCAAGGATGACCACAACTAGAGAATGAAGTAGGATGAGCTGAACAAGGATGATGAAGCGATGGCATTGATGCATCTTTTGATGGATGAGATGCCTCAAGAAGATGATCTCCGACGCAAGCTTCACAAGATGAGTAGAGGTAAACTCTCCCAAGGTATAATTGCTTTGTTCACTTGCCTTTGTGCTCATGGCGAGACGATTGCTGAGCTTAAGAAGAATTTGGACATGTCTAGACTTGATAATGTGAATGCAACAATTTCATGCAAGTCTAGCTTACCTTTACCATGCAAATCTTGTGATGCTTTGCACATTGAAAATGAGAAACTAAAAAGAGATGTTTATCTTTGTGACAAGCAACTTGAAGAATCTCGTAGAAGATTACTCGATGAGCTCTCAATTGATTATGATGCTTTAAAATCTGAAAATGAAATGTTGAAATCCAATACCTCTATGCCATGTAATTCTTGTGTTGCTTTGCATAATGATCTTGATAAGGCTAGAGATGAAATTGTTTTGTTAAATTCCAAAGCTTCTTTACCATGTGTTTCATGTAAGTCTTTGCTGGCTGAATTTAATGAACTAAAATTGACTTACACCGCATGTGTAGATGAACTTGAGCATGCTAGGGCTGAAATTTGTGAAATAAAGTCTATGCCTTGTAGCATGTGCTCTTTGGTTCTTGATGATGGTACTTGCCTTACTTCTTGTGATAATCATGATATCGTGCTTGATGTGAATGATGATGATTGTTCTGTAACAACCTGGGTGCTTAAACAGTGTTTTAATCGTAAGAGCAAGTCCTTTGTGATTAAAGAAGAGCTTTGGCAACTTTTAGACAAAGTCCAAGATTTGGGGCTCTCTATTTAGATGTTTCCAATGTCATCTTGAGCTAATCCCTATACCAAAGTTTTAGAGCTTTGGGACCTTAACAACTTTGCTTTAAGGAGCAAGTTCGAAATCTGCCCCAAAAGCCTTCAAAATCCAGGTGAAAGTTCCCTAGTTTGGTCAACTCAGCCTCTTTAGCCATTCCGGCTAAGTCTGGAATTCAACCCGACCTAGCGCCTTAGGGCGGGTTTATCTTTTGAAAGTTGAGCAGAACATCAGGAAGTCTTTTTGTAAAAGTTGGAGAATGAAGTTCCTACAACAACTTTGTTTATTGAACCTTGGTCCATTTCACCTCTGAAGCTTCCCAAATTTGCAGCTCAAGTCAACCCAGAACCCTGAACACCAGTCAAAACTACCTCTTTTCTCTAAGTCCTGAAACCGGTGTTCCTCCAAACTTTGGAGCTTTCAATCTCCAAATCCACCGCATTTTTGAAATTGGTCAAGTTACAAAAGTTGGACCTTGGTCTCTGTACTACAACTCTTGTAAAGGGAGTCAACGTGGCGCAACTTGAAAATTGGGGGATCAAGAGGCTGGAAGATGGGCCCGGCAAAGGATCTCGCAGATCTGTCAGCCAGACAACGCCAGAGCACGCGTGCACCATGCTCCAGAGTGCCGTCGACGCGTGGCGTGACCTCGCTGGCGAGCGCCACCTCGCCCAGTCGCCGGCTGCGACAAGATGGGTCGACGCGCCTCGCTCCCCAGTCACGCGCGACGACGACCCGCGGTCCTCCGCTCTGTCCCGTCTCGTCTCGCCCGAGGCCTTGCCAGTCACGCTAGGCGCACTACCCGCAGCTCCACCATCACCCCGGCCACTCTACGAACAAAGACCGGCCGCTCCCGCACCGGTACCGCCTCGCCTCCCGCACGCATCTGTCTCACCCGGATCCCCGGCCGTGTGCCCCAACACCTTTTGGCCCTCCCTTCACACCTCGGTCATGCTGCCCGCGTGCACGCCCCGCGACACTGCCGTCTTTGCCAACCACCGCGCAGGCAGTGACAGCTCCTTCCCCCGCCTCACCAATAGCGTGCCCAGGTAGAGCCGCTAGTCCCGCGCATGCTCGTGTCACACTGCTCGCCCTGTCACCTCACCTGCAGCGCCCTTGCCTGCAGTGCCCTTCCCTCCCTCCTGTCCACCAATGCTGCCATTGCCATCGATGGCCGCGACAGCATGCGCCCGTCCTTTTCTGGCTTACCGGCGCATGCCTTCGCCCAGTAACCAGCGTGATGTGACCCCATGCTCGCACAGACCTAGTAGATCCGGTTGCCCAGCAAACCCGCTTTGCCCCTAGCCTAAATCCTTGTTGCCCAACCAGGGCAAGATTGCGTCCGAAATCGCCAATGGAGGCGCCGACCAATTGCCACCGCAACAAAGCACTTCTTCTCCCTCAATCTTATCCTCGTGCCCGCTTGAGCTCGCTTCCTTCCTCCGAACACTTCCGCGCATCTATAAAAGGGGACTGAAGCCTCTTACCGGAGTTCCCTTCGCTACCACTGCCATTACCGCACTACTTGCTCTATTCTTCTCCACTGCACTCGCCGCTACACACTCCTCTTCTTCGCGCTCACGCGCCGCCGCCTGAGCTCTCTGTGGAGCTCCCCTTTCCGCCCAACCCCGCACCTTGCCGACCCCACCAGCCACTTTGCCATCCTTTCACGCAGCTCTAGAGCTTGCTTGTTGTCCACAAGAAGCACCACCGCCGCCGAAACACCGCCAGTCCCCACGACGCTGACCCGAGCCACCGTTGATCCTTGTTCCGCCTCGGCTTGTTTCTTCCCGACCCCGAGACCTTGTCAGTAGGACCAGAGGTGAGCTGCCGACCCCTTTCTAGCTCTTCTCGACCCTGAGTCATCCACGGAATCGACCGGACCCTGTTGAAATCACCATCTAAGTGTCTCACCCTTGCATTGCATTTCGTGTAGAGCTGCACCTCGCAGACGGCACGTACGAGCTGCACCTGGCGCCGGAAGACGAAGTCGTAGCTGAGCTGCCGCCTGCAGGAGTCAAGCCTGAGCACGCCGAGGACCAGTTCGCTACCGCCCTGCTTGAAGGCAAGCCCCGGAGCATAACCCAGTTTTTCTAAACTTGTGCATGCCTTCTGTGGTTATGTGTGTGCATTTATGTTCTAGGAGTTGATTGAAACCGTAAATGCATGACTTAGTTTCCCTGTGAGCTGAACACTAGTATGATAGGCTGAGTAGCTGCTTTGCTTGAATAGGACTCGGTAAAAGTCAAGTGATTTCCTATCACTCGCGAGTTGTAGGAGTTGGTTGCTTCTTTTTGCTACAACCATAAGGACGATGGACAGGGCAGGGCTCTGTGAACTATTTTGGTGGTCGGTGGATTGCCTCGTCTGTCTGCATGAAATTGGTTTAAGGTCGAAAGGTGATTGTGTTCGTGATCAAGTGTTTGAAAGTACTAATCTCCTACCTAGTATAGGATAGGGAAATCTAGTACCTGATTGAATCAGGACGTGAGCGGTTTGATCCACTGTCTCTGGAATGAAGTTCCCTTGCGGCTGCATGTGGTGACAAGTGTGGTCATAGAACAGCAGAGGCCGGGTCTGTGGAGCCTTGTACCAAGGGAAGTGGGCCCGACACGGGTCTGGGGATTGATGGGGACAGCCGACAAAGGAAGCGACCTTCGTGGTGCGCGGATGTCGTGAGATTAGGTTCACCATGCATAGTTAAGAAATTCGAATCGATTCGTCTACCTCTCACAGTTTGGGATTGCTTGATCGCTATGCTACACTGAGTAAGAATGGAAGATGATGGTGATCTAAATTTGTTACTTGTTTAATTGCTTGAAAACCATTGCTTGTTTAGTATAGCTGCTAACTTAGATTGGTAAATGAGCGTAGAACTTGTGGCTAAAATATTGAAAGTAAGGATCTACTGTAGTCGCTTTTGGCAAAACAAACCCCTTAGCCAAAAAGCCTTGCATGTCTAGAAGTTGGTGGATTAGAACCACCCGTCGGTTAAGTCTTGTTGAGCGTAGTCGCTCAGCCTTGCTTGTGGCGCATCTTTCAGGTGATGTTGAAACCCCTGAGTTTGCTGCTTGTGGCACTTGGCCTCCCCAGCTTCCTCCTGGGTGGACGGTCGAGTGGGATACCTCCTCGGACGGTGAGGACAGGGATCATTGATGTCATGATCGGCCTCGTCGTGACGTCCGACTTCGGCGCTAGCTTCCGTTTGTTTATTTCCGCTGCTTAAGAACTCTACAACTATGTTGAATTTCGACTCTGAGGCTGTAATAAATTAATGTACTTGTTTAATTTGGATGATC
Organism: Setaria italica; assembly: GCF_000263155.2. Lineage (NCBI taxonomy): Eukaryota > Viridiplantae > Streptophyta > Magnoliopsida > Poales > Poaceae > Setaria > Setaria italica. The sequence goes on from NC_028454.1 coordinate 22,071,997, forward strand.
TATTGTATTCTCTGGAACCACTCACCTTCGTGTGAGCTCTGCTTTCTCGGTCCTGTGTAGTGGTTTATCAGATTAAATCTGACGGACTGCCGAGTTAACTTGATTAAAGCATATGATCGCGTGTCAGGTGACTTAATTGTTTTTTAGCTAAGTTAATTAGGGCGGTTCGGCCATATGTTCATGCGATCTTATTTGCACATCATGCATTGAATTGGAAAATGAATTTTTGGCTTTGAAACAAATGCGCGATGATATGAGCGCCAAGTTGCTTGAGCAATTTGAGATGAGTGCCAACTTTGAGAAAGAAAATGAACTCTTGCGTACCACATATGCTAAGTGCATTGAAAAGAAGATGGATAATTTGAGAAATGCTCCATGTGGTACTTGTGATCACCTCAAGCATGAAAATGAGGTTTTGGCCTCAAGATGCAAGAGTCTTTGTGCTAAATCTTTTGATTCTCGCAATTCTTATCACTTTGATGTTGTTGTTTCCAAAATTGCTTCTTCCCAATCGGAGTTGGCTTCTTGTGTTGAGTGTGAGTTTTTGGATGATAGCACTTGTGCTAGTGCTTTGGATAGCTCTTTTATAGCTACTCCTAAGCTTGTTGCTTCTTCCGGTATTGCCCAAGACAATTCAAGTGGCAAGGGTGCTTCTCATATTTTTGGAACTCATACTCCCAAATCGAAGTTCCATTGCACCTTTTGTAAGAAAGATGGGCATACCGTTGAGTTTTGCTTCTGCCGTGTCAAGCATGAGCGACGTGTGCGTGCTAAAGCTTTTAGGAAGCCAAGTAGCCTTTCCCATGGCACGTGTGAACCTAATGTGGGCACCAAGTTAAATGGTGATGTTGATACTTCTTGCTCTAAGTCCCAAGGGACTTCTCACTTAGAATGGTGATTCGTCCTCTCAGACCATGCCTCCAGAAAGACCTTTGTACCATTGCTCTTATTGTGAGAAAGATGGGCATCAAGAGAGCTTTTATTATGGTCATGCAAGACAAATGCGGTGAGCTCGTGCTTCTAGGCCTTTGGTTGTTTATAGCCCTGCTCATGGCATGAACACTTGTGAGCCTAGTAAGAAGCCACATTTCATTGATGGGTTTTATGACTCTTTTTCTAGCGAGTTAGGTCATGCATGTGGACATGCTTCTAGTTCTTTTTATGTTGGTCCACGACATGGTTCTCATGGTGCTTGTGTTGATTCTCCTCTTAAGACCTTGGGGGATCATTGCCTTTTTGCTAGTGATAGCACTCGTTCTTCTTCTCGAGTTGCTCCTTTGAGGCATGTTTCCAAGGGTGTTTCAAAATCCACACATTTGAACCGGCATTTGCATCATGCTACATGATAAGTTGAGTACATCTTTTACCTGTGTGACAAAGTTTTGGATTCTCAAGTATATACTTGCTAACCCTTTGGGATCCAAGGATCGATCTTCTTTGTCCCGTCATTTGTAGGTACGGGGATGCGGGTGGAGAACATAAGCTTGAAGTGACATGATCTTTTGCTTGAGGTGATCGAGACTTGATGGTTCTCCACACTGTTTGGATGGCCCTCGAGAGGCCTTTGTACACTTGTATAGTGAGCTTTTTTGTTGGAGGAATGCCCTAGAGGCAGTCATAGAGATGATTATATCTGATTGTATCCATGATTTGTATATTGGGTTCATTGAATATCCATTAAAGCCTACTTGAATTGATCTGCAATTATGTGAATTGTATGTGGAACTCTTTACTTGTATGGTTATTCTAAAAGTTGTTCCAAATCACAGTTCATGTGTGGACACACATGAATATTAGACTAGTACATGTATTAGTTGATGACTATGTTTCACAAGTCATAGACATGGAGATGTCAAACTAATAATGTAGGCATATGTAGAGACATGTGCTAGGACTGACCCAACACGAGAAGTAGTTCTCTCTTTACACAACATGTACGATTTGTCCTTAGACCTGAGATTGTCGCATGTACTCAAGATGTGGATACGAGGTAGGCTACACTAGCGCAAATCAAAAATTTTCTACCGTGTAAACCCGGAAAACTGCTGTATATGGATCATGGGATTACCACTCGACGCGCTGGTGTGGAAGATGTAGAATCACAACGGGGCAGCGAAGTCGATCAGCGTAGTCGAACACGTAGTCGATCACGTCGATGTCGAGCAGCTCGTCCATGTGCAGCAAGGTCGTCCTCGTGCCGCGGCTCATCGTCGGCTCGTCGTGGCTCGTCGGCGGCTCGTCGTGGCTCGTCGACGGCTCGTCCAAGTGCTGCAGGCGCAACACCTCCAAGGTATCCACACGTGCAGGGAGGAAGCATGGCAAGCTGGACTGCTAGGTCCGCGAGTTGCAACAGGCGAGGGCGTGGGAGGCGCGGCAGATGTGTTTCGCCAAAAAGGTGTAAACCCTAGGGCGCCCCAACCCCTTTATTTATAGAGGTTCCTGACAGGCCTCTGGGTCCGAGGCCCATTAGTACTTCTAAACCTAATCCAACTCAGATCACATCCGAATTAGGCTTCTAGCCCCTTAAGTGTGTGACCCTATGGGTTCGGATACATATAGCATGGCCCGAGTACTCCTACTCGGCCCAATAGTCGGTAGGGGCCTCTAGCAAGACGTGCCAACTCCTATACGCACACGAAGATCATATCAGACGAACCATCACAACATTATGTACATGCTATTCCCTTTGCCTCACGATATTTGGTCTAGCTTCAAGCCGACCGCTCTTTCTCGATCCTGTGATTCGGAATCCCTTTGTAGGTTAACTCTTAACCGTACGTAGCATGGCCATGCATTTTCGGATCCGATCACTCGAGGGGCCTAGAGATATCACTCTCAATCAGACAGGTGCAACTCCCATCTTGATTGACCATGTCTCATAGCATGCTTCTTGACAAACCCGAAAGCTACCTTTTTAACTACCCTGTCATGGTGTAGCGTTTCATAGCCCCTAAGTAAGTCGATCCACACCTTGAGTACATGCGACAATCTCAGGTGTAAGGACAAAGCGTACATGTTGTGTAAAGAGAGAACTACTTCTCGTGTTGGGTCAGTCCTAGGACATGTCTCCACATGTGCCCACATTATTAATTTAACATCTCCATGTCCATGACTCGTGAAACATAGTCATCAACTAATACATGTGCTAGTCTAATATTCATGTGTGTCCTCACATGAACTCCGACTAGGGACAACTTTAGAATAACCATACAAGTAAAGAGTTTCACATACAATTCACATAATTGCAAATCAATTCAAGTAGCCTTTAATGGATATTTAAGGAACACAATATAAATTATGGATACAAATGGAATATCATCATCTCTATGATTGCCTCTAGGGCATACCTCCAACAGGCGCATGAGATGTGCAATAGTAGATTGGATCTACTACCGGGTCGGAATTTTGTCGTATGCGTGTGCTTCGGTAAAATAGCCATAACTTTTTGGTACGATCTCAGACGAGGCGAATTTTATATGAAAATTGATCTACAGAAAAAGTTACACATAAAATTCAATGGCTTTGCCGTTTTTGGTGAAATTAGATTTCCCAAATTTGGCTTCGAAGATGGAGTTACGGGCCAATGAAGTTTGGAACATTAGAACGCCTAACTCTGTTTTGCAGGATGGATGGATCTTGTGATCAGTATGGCCCCTTTGTGTATGTGATGCATGTGTGTAACTCATTCGTGACCTGTGTGTCGCGTGTACGGCAACATGGCTGGAGCCATATGTGTTGTCACTTTAATGTATTTAATGGTCTGCGTACCAATCTGTGATGATCCAAGCAACTGTGTAATCTTTATTACTAGCTATTAGATGCAATAGCAATGTTCTAGTTCTTGGAGGACTCATCACCAGGAGGATGGCGCACATGGAACATGGAGATGGAGATCACCATGGTGAACAGGTTCTATGGAGATGGAGATCACCATAAGAGAACGGGCCATACTATGTCACAATTGTGTGCTTGTTATTCTTTATGTTTTACTTCCTGCATGATGTGATGTTAGAAGTAGAACGATCCCTCACAAAGTTTAAGTTAGTATGCCCTCCCAACTAAAACTTGCACCGTCCCATGTCTTGTACAATTAGTGGTGGGTCTATGAAATTAGGGTGCCACTAGTTTTTCTTGACTAGATGGGTTTGTGTCGGACACTTACACGCATAAGGGTTGGTTTGCTTAACAAGGTTATCTTAACGGTTAAGGACCTTGGGGCATAAAGTTTGGGTGCCGAGACATGGAGATGTCACCCAACAACATGAGTCATATATGATATGATTAGCAAGAAGTTGCTTACCGATCTACCTTGTTTTCTAGGGGTGATGCTAAAGCTGACTAGTAGACATGTTAGTTGTGGATCCTGAATCACTAAGCATCAATAGAGGGATATTGATTTTAGTGGGAGTAGATTCTGTTAAATAGTTTAATGTGATTTGCTTTATCATGGATACGTTTGTCTTAGTGTATTTTGCATTACTATTGCTGTAGATTAAATGGCACCTAGCAGCACCACACCATTTGCTTTGCGTTCGGTCCTTGAGAAGGACAAGTTGAATGGAACAAACTACTCGAATTGGATTCGTAACATGAGAATTGTTCTCAGCGCTGAGGAAAAGGAAGATGTTCTAGACAACCCATTAACAGAAGAACCTGCTGATGATGCACCTGCTGCTGTTAAGAATGCTTGCAGGAAACCATGTGATGCTAACCTCGAAGTAAGCTACCTTATGCTTGCTTGCATGGAACCCGAGCTACAGATGCAAATCGAAACAAACCATGAGGCGCACGATATGATCGTGGCACTTAGAGACATGTTCCAAACACAGGCTAGGATTGAAAGGTTCAATGTGTCTAAGGCCTTTGTGGAGAGCAAGGTAGCAGAAGGCGCAGCAGTAGGGCCACATGTAATCAAGATGGTTGGTTACACTCAACGGTTGGAGAAGCTAGGTTTCCCACTGGGCCAAGAGTTGGCCACTGATTTCATTCTTTCGTCTCTTCCATCTAGCTATGGGAACTTCATCTCGAACTACCATATGCATGGGACGGAGAAGGGTCTGAATGAACTGTGTGGCATGCTTAAGAGAGTAGAGGCTGACATTAAGAAAAGTGCTAGTAGCAGCCATGTGATGGCTATACAGAACAAGCCTAGCTTTAAGAAGAAGGGCAATTCTTGGAAGAAGAAGGGTAAGGCTGCCAAGCCAAATCCAGCACCCAAAGTTAATGCTAGACCTGGACCTGCTCCAGACAAAGAGTGCTTTTATTGTCACTGGAAGAGAAACTGCAAGCAGTACCTAGCTTCGTTGAAGAATGGCGGAAGTAAGAGTACTTCCACCTCAGGTACGCTTGTTGTTAATGTTATAGACAACATATTTCTCGCTGATACAATTGTTAATTCTTCGGTATTTGATACCAGATCAGTTGCTCATATTTGCAATTCGATGCAGGGAATGATAAGAAGTAGAGGCGTTGAAAAGGGAGAAGTTGATTTCCGCGTGGGCAATAATGCAAGAGTTGCTGCGTTGACTGTCGGGACGATGCAACTCCACCTCCCGTCAGGATTTATTATGGAATTGAATAATTGTTATTTTGTTCCTAGTTTAAGTCGAAACATTATGTCTCCTTCATGTTTGATGAAGGATGATTATTCATTTGTGAGTGAAAAAAATGGTTGTGTGATCTCTAAGAATGATATGTTTATGGCTTTTGCACCCATTGTGAATGGATTGTTTGTTTTAAATCTTGATTGTTCACCTGTCCGTAACATAAATGCTAAAAGTCCTTGGCCTAATGATTTGAGTATTATCTACATGTGGCATTGTCGTTTGGGTCATATAAGTGAGAAACGCATGAAGAACCTCCGTACTGATGGACTTTTAACTTCATTTGATTTTGAATCATACGAGACATGTGAGGCTTGCTTACTAGGCAAGATGACCAAGGCACCTTTCACAGGTTTTCCTAAGATAGCATTAGACTTATTGGAACTTGTACATACCGATGTATGCGGACCAATGAGCACGACAACCAGAGGAGGGTACCAATACTTCATAACTTTTACTGATGGTTTTAGTAGATATGGCTATGTCTACTTGATGAGGCACAAGTCTGAAACCTTTGAAAAGTTCAAGGAATTTTAGAATGAAGTTGAAAATCAGCGTGGAAAGAAAATTAAGGCCTTGCGACCTGATCATGGAGGGGAGTATTTGAGCCACGAATTTAGCAATCATCTGAAGAGTTGCGGAATTTTTCCACAACTTACGCCACTTGGAACACTTCAGAGAAACAGTGTATCCGAGCGACGTAATCAAACTTTGTTAGACATGGTTCGATCAATGATGAGCCAATCGGACCTACCATTATCATTTTGAGGATACGCTCTAGAAACAACAGCTTTCACACTAAATAGGGTACCGTATAAATCTATAATTAAGACACCATATGAGATTTGGATTGGAAAGACTCCTAGTTTGTCTTTTCTAAAGATTTGGGGATGTGAAGTGTTTGTCAAGCGACTTCAGTCGGACAAGATCACACCCAAGTCGGATAAGTGCATTTTCGTGGGATATCCAAAAGAAACTTTAGGATATTATTTCTATAACTAGTCAGAGGGCAAAGTGTTTGTCGCTCGGAATGGGGTTTTCCTAGAGAAAGAGTTTCTCAAAGGAGAAAAAAAGTGGAAAGACAGTGCATCTTGAAGAAGTTCGAGATGAGCTGATCAGGCAAGAATCAACGAGTGATGCTAGCTGTGGCGGATCCACTTCGGATTAGCTTGATTAAGCAGGGTTAAGCCGCCTAATATGCGACACCCCTGCCTAAACCGAGTTAATACGAGGTGCCGTCGGATTTCATCCGATTTAACCACTTAAACAGGATCGAGTTTACCAAACCCACACGAAGGTGAGTGGTTACAGAGAATACAACGAGTCCACTGAGTTAAACAAGTTTTACCCATTTAGTTCGGCCATAAAATCCAACATCAAGGTTTTACAAGATTCAAAAGAAACAACAGAGAAAAACACTAGCGGAAGACTTCGTCGGGGTCGGACATCCCTGGTGAGGCCAACCGGGATATCATTGGTTCCTCTCCTCGCCGTCCGAGGAAGGATCCCACTCGACCGTCCAGCCTGGCGGAAGCTGGGGCGGCCAAGCACCAACTAGAGAGGGGTCGGGCGCAGCGACTTCACCTGAAAAACAGGAGCCACAACAAGGCTGAGCTACTAAGCTCAACAAGACTTAACCGATAGGAGATAGCTATTCCTCCTTCTAGACATGCAGGGCTGTTTGGCTGAGGGGTTCATTTGCCAAAAGCACTAAGTAACCCTATTTTCAAGTTTTAGCTCCGGTTCCAGGTTCACTTACCAGTCTAGGTTGTGCCACTTATTCTAAGCATTCATAGAACCAAACAAGATATGTAGATATTGTTGGGATACGAGGTAGGCTACACTAGCGCAAATCAAAAATTCTACCGCGTATAACCAGGAAGAACTGTCGTATAAGGATCACGGGATTACCACTCGACGCACTACTGGTGCGGAAGATGTAGATATGCGTCGATGCAGTGAAGACGATCACGTAGTCGTACGTAGTCGATCAACGTAGTCGAACGTAGTCGATCACGTCCAGCAGCTCCTCAGCAGCTCGTCCACGTGCAGCAAGATCGCCTCCGGTGCCGCGGCTCGTCGTCGGCTCGTCGTGGCTCGTCGGCGGCTCGTCGATGGCTCATCCAAGTGCTGCAGGCGCAACACCTCCAAGGTATCCACACGTGCAGGGAGGAAGCGTTGCAAGCCGGACTGCTAGATCCGCAAGTTGCAACAGGCGAGAGCGTGGGAGGCGCGGCAGGTGTGTTTCGCCAAAAAGGTGTAAACCCTAGGGTGCCCCCACCCCTCTATTTATAGAGGTTCCTGATGGGCCTCTAGATCCGAGGCCCATTAGTACTCCTAAACCTAATCCAACTCGGATCAGATCCGAATTGGGCTTTCAGCCCCTTAAGTGTGTGACCCTATGGGTTCGGATACGTATAGACATGGCCCGAGTACTCCTACTCGGCCCAATAGTCGGTAGCGGCCTCTAGCAAGACGTGCCAACTCCTATACGCACACGAAGATCATATCAGACGAACCATCACAACATAATATACATGCTATTCCCTTTGCCTCACGATATTTGGTCTACCTTCAAGCCGACCGCTCTTTCTCGATCCTGTGATTCGGAATCCCTTTGTAGGTTAACTCTTAACCGTACGTAGCATGGCCATGCATTTTCGGATCCGATCACTCGAGGGGCCCAGAGATATCACTCTCAATCAGAGAGGGGCAAATCCCATCTTCACTGACCATGTCTCATAGCATGCTTCTTGACAAACCCGAAAGCTACCTTTATAACTACCCTGTTATGGCGTAGCGTTTGATAGCCCCTAAGTAGGTCGATCCACATCTAGAATACATGCGACAGTCTCAGGTCTAAGGACAAAGCGTATATGTTGTTTAAAGAGAGAACTACTTCTCGTGTTGGGTCAGTCCTAGCACATGTCTCCACATGTGTCCACATTATCAGTTCAACATCTCCATGTCCATGACTTGTGAAACATAGTCATCAACTAATACATGTGCTAGTCTAATATTCATGTGTGTCCTCACATGAACTCCGACTAGGGACAACTTTAGAATAACCATACAAGTAAAGAGTTTCACATACAATTCACATAATTGCAAATCAATTCAAGTAGCCTTCAATGGATATTCAATGAACACAACATACAAATCATGGATACAAATGGAATATCATCATCTCTATGATTGCCTCTAGGGCATACCTCCAACAGATATAACAACAAACATTGCCATCATCAGATTCCTGATTTACTCAGGGTGACATAGCGATCAAGCAATCTCAAGCTGTGAGAGGCAGACGAATCGATTCGAGTTCTTTAACCATGCATGGTGAACCTAACCTCACGACATCCGCGCACCCGGAGGTCGCTTCCTGTGTCGGCCTTCCCCATCAATCCCCTAACCCGTGTCGGGCCCATTTCCTTTGGTGCAAGGTTCCACAGACCCGGCCTCTGCCGTCCTGTGACCACGCTTGCCACCACGTGCGACAACCAGCAGGGGAAACTCCGTTCCAAGAACAATGGGGCGACCGCTCACGTTCTAGGTTCAATCCGGTACTAGGCTTCCTCATCCCATACTAAGTATGAGGCTAGTACTTTCAAACACTTGATCACGAACACCACCACTATCGGGCCTTAGCAAGATTTTCATAGATAGACGGGGCTAACATCCGACCACCAAAGAGTTGCCAAAACCCTGCCCCGTCCATCATCCTTATAGTTATAACAGGAGAGTAAACATGCAACTCCTACAACTCGCGAGTGACAGGAAATCACTCGACTTTTACCGTCTCCTAGTTAAGCAATGCAACTACTCGGTCCAACAGCTAGTGCTCAGATCATTAGGATGACTAAGTCATGCATCTAGGGTTTCACACAACTCCTAAACGTAAATGCACAAGCATGTACAGAAGGCATGCGCAAGTCTGGTAAAACACGTAGGATTTTCATGCAACCGGGGCTTGCCTTCAAGCAAGGAGGGAGAAAACTGCTCGACTTCTAGGGCGACTTCGGCTTCCGCGGGCAGGAACTCGGCTACAGCTTCTTCTTCTGGCGCCGGGTGTAACTCGTAGAAGCCGTCGGCGAGGTGCACCTCTACACGAATGCAATGCAAGGGTTAGCTTAGACAGTTATTTCAACAGCAACACTGGCTCGCCTGAGCCCAGAAACTTGCGACAAAGAGTAGGAGGTTATGGTGGTTCAAGAGAGCTGATGATGATCAAGAGGTAAGAGTAGGAAAGGAAATCATGATCTGATCCTTGAACTAGAGGATGTGATATACTGGGGGTCCTTAGACGCAAGCGCTGAAGGGTTCCCCAGTTTTACACATACACCCTCGGTTGAAGAAAAAGATCACAGCCAACCCCTCGGGCGAGGCGAATATAAGGGTCGGCGGAACAGATAGGGTCGGGCGAGACGGAACCGGGGTCGGGCGGATAGGAGGGGTCGGGCGAGGCAGACTGGGGTCGGCAACTCACCTTCTTCCTGAAAGGAAAGCTTGGGGTTGGGAAGAAGCAGACTTGGGCGGAGGGACCAAAGCTTCGAACAAGGGCTAAGACTGAGAAAAACTACGGCGGCGGCGGTGCTTCTTGCAGATCACAAGACAGCTTTTACGCAGCACGGAGGAGCAAGCTTTGGGGAAAACTAAGGGAGAAAGCTGAGAGGAGAGCTCCTCAAGAACTTGGTGAGCGGCTCTAGGAGCTTGAGCAGAGAGCGAGAGAAAACTGAAGGCAACAAGGGCGGAGGGAACTCCGGCGACCGGGGCATTCCTTTTGTAGCCGCTGGAGCGGAGAAAGGAAGCGGCGCGGGAGAGAGAGAAGGGGAGCGGCACGAAGGCCGGGGAGAGGCAATGGAGTGCTCTGCCGGGGCGGCGACTGAGCGAAGAGGGTGGTGGTGCAGAACTCCGGGGGTGACGCCAGCGATCATTGCGCTCTGCCGTCAGGGCGGCGTAGGAGCCAGCATCGCCGTGCGGAAGATTTGATAGAAGCGACCGGTTTAACGGCGCTAGAATCGAGGGCGCACAGGTGATAAGACAGGCAGACGCGGGCGCGGGCGAGAGCGCGGAACAACAGATTGTCGGGCGGCTTCTGACAGAGCGGGGGAAAGGAGCTGTCGCGGCCGCGGTCAGGGTTGGCGGTGGAGGAATCGTCGTGTAGCGGCGACCGGACGGCGCGACTGTGGCTGAAGGGACGGAAAAGACGGGCGACATCGGGCTCTGGGGCCGGGATCTGGCGGCGTGATGATGGGCGCGGGAGGCGAGGTTCTGCAGAAAGGTTGCAGAGGGCTTCTGCTGCCATTGGGGAAGGGGGCGCGAGAACCCACACGGTCACTTGCCAGAGACGAAACTGAGCGGCGGGCGTCGGATAAGACAAGCTACGCGGCAGGAAGACTCTGAGGCGGCCATGCAACTTGAGTGCGGCTGTCGCGGAGGATCTGGGAAAAGATCTCGCGGGTCCACCGGTGGATAGAACGGATGGTTGAGGAAGATTAGCAGGATCCGACGGTGGGCTGAACTCGCCGGGGTCGGGAGAGGAACGAAGCGGAGAGGGGTCGGATCTCAGGGGTCGGGACCGGGCGGGTAGCTGAGCACTCGGCGCGGGAAAAAGCAAGGTAGATGACTAGGATCTAGGGCTCTGATCAAGACTATCTGGGAAGGTTTAGGGGTCGGTTGTTACAGCTTACCCCTCTTAAAAAGAATCTCATCCCGAGATTCAGAGATCAAGGGGGTGTGCTGTTCTTACCTCCTTGATGGGATAGAAAACCTGGGAAACGCTTGTTCAGATATTCGTCCGTTTCCCATGTTGCTTCATCTTCGGTGTGGTTTCTCCAGAGGATCTTGTACACCTTTACCACTTGGCGTCGGGTGTGCCTTTCCTTTTGGTCAAGAACTCGATCTGGGTATTCGGCGTAGGTCAGGTCGGGCTCTACCTGAAGCTGTTCTTGCTCTAAGATCTCTGCTAGAATTCGGACACATTTCTTCAGTTGAGACACATGGAAAACATCGTGTATGGCCGATAGCTGTTCTGGGAGTTGGATCCGATAAGCAACGGGTCCACATATCTCGACAATCTCATAAGGGCCAATATAGCAGGGAGCTAACTTGCCTTTTACTCCAAACCGTTGCACTCCTTTGGTCAGGGAGACTCGAAGGTACACATGATCACCAAGGTCGAACTGCAGGGGTCTTCTCTGCTGGTCGGAGTAACTCTTATGTCGAGATTGGGCAGCCTTGAGATTAGCTTGAATTACCTTTACGTGCTCTTCGGCTTCTGCCACTAAGTTAGGGCCATAGACCTGTCTTTCTCCTGGTTGGGACAAGTTCAAAGGTGTCCTGCACCTCCGGCCATACAGGGCTTCGAACGGTGCCATCTTCAAACTGGCCTGGTAGCTGTTATTGTAGGAGAATTCTACTAAGGGTAGACACTTGTCCCAATTCTTGTCATAGTGGATAACACAAGCTCTTAACATGTCTTCGAGGATCTGATTGACTCTCTCGGTTTGACCATCTGTTTGAGGATGATAGGTTGAGCTTCGGATGAGCTTGGTGCCCATAGATGCTTGTAGTTGCTCCCAAAAACGTGCCACAAACTGAACTCCTCGATCAGAGATGATAGTCTTGGGTACACCATGTAGGGAAACTATGCGGTCGAGGTACAACTCTGCATACTGCTTGACTGTGTAGGTGGTACGAACAGGAAGGAAGTGGGCGGTCTTGGTCAAACGGTCCACTATAACCCAGATGGAATCATATCGTTGCGCTGTAAGGGGTAGTCCAACTATGAAATCCATGCTGATGTCTTCCCATTTCTAAGAGGGAATAGGTAGCGGCTGCAGGGTACCTGCTACCTTTAAATGACTAGCCTTGACACGTTGACATGTGTCACACTCTGAAACATACCGGGCAATTTCCGGCTTCATTCCACTCCACCAAAAGGTTTGACGGAGATCATGGTACATCTTATTGCTGCCAGGATGGATTGAGAACTTGGAGAGATGAGCTTCATCTAGGATTTGCTTTCTCAGCTCGGGGTCGGCTGGTACTACTAGTCGGTTTCCATAATGCACACCTCCCGTTTTGTCCTGCCGGAATTGCTTATATCCCTCATTATTTACTGAGATCTTACTGATGATCCGTTTTATTCCTTCATCCTTTACTTGCACTAACCGAATTTGGTCTTCCAAAACTGAGTCAAGGAGGATGTGACCAAGGGTTCCTTGCGGGATAATCTCCAGACTAAGTTTTCCCATCTCGTGACACAGAGTCTTGGTGAAGGCTGTTGACAACAAACAGTTGCACTGGTGTTTGCGACTGAGGGCATCGGCTACCACATTGGCTTTGCCTAGATGGTAGTGCACTTCCAATTCATAATCCTTTATCAACTCCAGCCATCTTCTCTGGCGCATGTTGAGGTCGGCCTGAGTGAAGATGTACTTGAGGCTCTTGTGGTCGGTGTAGATGTTGTAGTGAGCTCCCATTAGGTAGTGCCTCCATATCTTCAAGGCATGTATCACTGCTGCCAACTCAAGGTCATGGGTTGGGTAGCTTAGCTCATGAGGTCATAACGCACGTGAGGCATAGGCAATGACTCGAGTGTCTTGCATGAGAACACATCCGAGTCCAGTGCCAGAGGCGTCACAGTATACGTCATACGGCCTAGAGGGGTCGGGCTGAGCCAAAACTGGGTCAGCAAGTGCTTCAGGGTCTCGAAGGCCTCTTCACACTTGGTGTCCCACACAAATTTGACCTCTTTCTTCAGCAACTCGGTCATCGGCTTAGCTATCTTGGAGAAATCCGGTATGAAACACCGATAGTAACCTGCCAATCCAAGGAAACTCCTGATCTGGTGTACTGAGGCAGGAGACTTCCATTCCATGACTTCTTGCACCTTATTGGGATCCACGGCGATACCATCCTTGGAGATAGTGTGTCCCAAAAACTTGACACTATCTAACCAAAACTCACACTTGGAGAACTTGGCATAGAGCTGGTGATCTCTTAGCCGTTGGAGAACTATATGAAGATGGTCGGCATGCTCTTCTTCGTTCTTCGAGTACACTAGGATATCATCAATGAACACCACTACAAACTTGTCCAGCTCGGGCATAAACACCGAGTTCATGAGGTACATGAAATAGGTGGGTGCATTGGTGAGTCCAAAGGACATGACTAGGTACTCGTACAGTCCATATCTGGTAGAGAAAGCTGTCTTGGGTATGTCGCAAGGTCAAATCTTTATTTGGTGATAACCAGAACGAAGATCAATCTTGGAGAACATTTTTGCTCCGGCTAACTGATCGAACAAGACATCAATGCGTGGCAGTGGGTACTTGTTCTTGACTGTCACAGCATTGAGGGGTCGGTAATCCACACACATACGTAGACTGCCATCCTTCTTCTTCACAAACAGGGCAGGGCAACCCCAAGATGATGTACTGGGTCGAATAAAGCCCTTTTCCAACAGATCATGCAACTGGGTCTTCAACACGGCTAACTCAGCGGGTGGCATCCGATAGGGTCTCTTAGATATAGGGGCTGTGCCAGGGATCAACTCTATGGAAAACTCCACTTTTCTATCAGGTGGCATACCCGGCAAATCTTCTGGAAACACATCAGGGTACTCACAGATAACAGGGAGGTCTTCTAGACGGACTCCCGATAGAGGGTAGGCACAAGGAAACGCAGACTCAGGATGGGTCAAGGATATGGTAGAACTGCCATGGGAGGGTGAGCTGATGCAGAGAGAGAGGGCTGATGCATCTAGAACCACATGATGCCGGGCCATCCAATCCATACCAAGGATGACATCTAGGCCTTCTAGGTCAAGGATGATAAGGTTTTCCTTGAAGAGGGTGGGGCCTAGCTGGAGAGGTACCAGAATAACAACCTGATCCGATGTTATCCTTCCTCCAGGAGTGGCGATCACATAAGGCTCCTTAGTGTGACCGACACTTAGCCCACATCTTTCCCTAGCTTTACTCCCGATAAAGCTATGAGAGGCTCCCGAATCAAACAACACAACAACAACTTGATTTAAAACAAGGAAAGTACCCGTCATTACTGGCGCACCTTCGGGGAGTTCGGTCAAGCTGGTGTAGTTGAGTCGGCCTTGTCGGACTTGTACCTTGGGCCTTCTTCCTCTAGCTGCCATGGGGTTCTGACCTTGCGGTTGATGCTTGTTCCTGGGGCAGTCCTTTGCAAAATGTCCTTCATTGCCGCAGGTAAAACAACGGTTACTGGCTGCCGGGCGAGGTGGTGTTGGCAGGGTCGGCCGGGGCACTTGCGGTTGGAAGCCTGGAAAATGAGGCGCTGTTACGGGCGGGGGTCGGGCGATCCATCTTCCTGACTGTTGGGGTCGGCCAGGGGCTTGTGGAGGAACCATCCGGAACCTTCGAGTCGGCGGACTCGGAAATGCCACAGAGGCTTTCCTCTTCTGGTCGGCCTTGAGAGCTTGCATGCAGTCCTCCTGAGAGATGGCCAGGTTGACCAACTCATTGTAGGTGTCCACCTTGATGGGGTTCAACCTTTCCCTGAGCTCCAAGCTCAGTCCTCGGCGGAATCTGTCCTGCTTCTTCTCGTCTGTGTCCGCATGATAGCCAGCATAACGGCACAGGTCGTTGAAAGCTTGGGCGTAATGCAGCACATCCCGAGTTCCTTGGGTGAGGGCCAGAAACTCGTTGAGCTTGCGCTCCAGGAGACCTTCTGGAATGTGATGCGCCTTGAACGCCGTCTTGAACTCATTCCAACTGACCACGTGGCCAGCCGGCAGCATGGCATGGTAGTGATCCCACCAAAGCCATACGGAGCCACGCAGCTGCTGAGCTGTAAACCGCGCCTTGTTGTTGTCGGGGCATGGAGCGGTGAGAAGCTCGAACTTGGATTCGATCGTACGAACTCATGCGTCCGCATCAAGCGGTTCTTGTGTCTTTTGGAACAAAGGGGGCTGTGTCCCCAGAAAGTCCTCATACCGAGCGATATGCGGCTGCTGCTGCTGAGCTCTTCCACCATGTGGCTGTTGCTGTTGTCCTTGCACCAGATGCCTTAGCAGCTCAGTTTGAGTTGCTAGGATTGCCTCCAATGGCGATGGGGGCGGGGGCGGGGGAAGATCCTGTCGCTGATCGCTACCACTGGGCACAGAACCAGACCTAGTGCGGTGCGCCATCTGCAAGAGTTAACGCCCCATTAATTTCATAACCTTAGGTGTACTCCAACAAATGGAACGTATAAATTAAATCCCTTAATGCGATTCTTGCCAATGGTGCAACACACGTCCTCATAGAGAAACACATTTCTCTCATTCTCAGCATAGATAACCTCTACCTTGACCTGGTACTCCACTTCAGGCAACGCATGCCATATACAGACTCCTACGATCTGATCCAACTCAAGCCAAGGGGTCGGACACGGTCCATACTTGAAAAGGGTCGGACGAGGCGGAAACTGCCTCAAGGGTCGGCGCACTCGGTCTCACAAGCTGGGGTCGGCCAAAGAACAGGACCTAAGAACACAGCATATGGTCAAGGCGCAACTTACTCAACCTAGCATCCACACCATACAAAGATGAAAAAGCTATGCACCAGGATTAACTTTATATACAACGGTGTTTCAACATAGGGAGCACTCAACTCGAGGCTAACCTATTACAACTTTTCCAAAATCTAGGCTGCCGAGGAGTACAACAAAAAGATGGTTCCCTGAGGACCCTTAATCTACCAATGGACACTATGAGTCGGAGAAGGGCGCCATCTTCCTCTATATCCATGCTGGACGCTCCCTCGTCTTCCTCAGGGTCCTCCTGAGCTTCGAGCTGCATGTTGAGGGCATGCATATCTTCGAGCTCAGCTTGGTGCTCCTCCAGATGGGCATTGGCAACTGCCAACTCCATTTCCACCTCCATCTTCTCCTCCGAGAGCTCTATCATGCCGTCCACGAGGTCGGCGACTTCTCCTTCAAGCTCGGAGATCCAATCTTGCATATCGTGGATCTGGATACCCCGTTGAATCAGCTGGTAGGTTTGGCCTACCATATCTCTTCTTGCTGCCTGGAGGTACCCGTGGGTATCTGCTGCCGTCCAGGCGAAGAGGGTCATGGCTCTCCCCTGAAGCTCTATCAACCGGTAGAGAGTGGCCATGCACCGGATGTTGGTGGAGATGGTGACCATGGCGCAGGTGGTGGCTAGTACTTCGATATTCCCGACGCGGTCAAGCCATGCCAGGTCCAGTCAGTTCCTGACGGGGAAGAGGCCGATCGGGTCGAGCGTGATCTCCACGGGATGCAGCTGACAGAGCTGGGTAAGCAACTGAAGGGCGGCAGACTCCCATGTATCTTCAGGAGCGAGGCCATAGGCTATTATGCCAAGAGAGGGCCAGTCAGGCCATGCAGGGGGAGGTGGTACCAACGCCTGTACTTGGCACGTCTGAATGCCCTGTTCCAGATACAACCGCCCGACATACAAGGGCGGGGACTGGTACCCAAACCACTTCAGCGTATCCCACAGAATCGCGGGAAATCCCTCGAAATGCAGGCACGTCGACTGGAAGGTACCGTCCGCTCCAAAAAGAACATGTCCGGGAACAGCCATCTGGAACCAAGAAACCGAAAACCGCGTGAGACGGACTCCAAGAGTCAGGGGTCGGACAAAAAAGCATATGGTTTTAACCGAGAGCAACTAAGAGAAACTAGAAATCCTTAGATCCAAAAGAACTCTTCCGAACAAGGTTGCTGTTGAGAAGGAAACGTTACAGATTTTTAGGTATGACGCATGCACGGCCTACCTTACACTTAACCAAAAACAACTGCCCAGAACTTTGGGTCTTACGCGGTCAGCGCCGGTGACGAGGCAACAAAATACGTCTCTCCCTATAATAACTAGTCGGTTCTAGTAACGTCCCCTATACGAACGCGGTTAGCGTACCTGCAGAAAAACACCACACACGAACCTTTCATGCCAGCACCCACGAAAGCGTTCCCACACATTACCGCTCACTATAGGAATGGCACCCATGCGTTTAAGGCTGCATGGACAGCACTCAACCGTGGAAATAGGTTCCTTTTGAATAGAACCATATAACCCTTCGCATGCTCGTGATGCAGAATCGGCACACGTATGACAAACGTGGCGAACCAACCGTGCTGATAGGTTCGTTGGAATCGAACCGTACCAACCTTCGTATGGATCACATACGGAACCTGCACACGTGTAATAGACGTGGGCGAAAACAACCGCGAAGATAGGGTCCTTTGAATGGAACTCCCTATCAACCCTTGCATGCTCGCGATGCGGAACTCGGCACACATATGATAGACGTGGCGAAGTGCTGGAAGGGTTAGCAAAATAACCAAATACTTATTAGTCACCTAAAACAACCCCAAAATCCCCTAGGGCCTCTCGCACTAAGTCATCCTTAACGGTCGTACGAGATTTTGAAAAGTTTCTTGCAACTTTTATCCTTTCAAAGAAGTGTGTAGGGCTTGTTGGGTTCTCTGAAATGCTAAACACGGCTCTGATACCAGCTATGGCGGATCCACTTCGGATTAGCTTGATTAAGCAGGGTTAAGCCGCCTAATATGCGACACCCCTGCCTAAACCGAGTTAATACGAGGTGCCGTCGGATTTCATCCGATTTAACCACTTAAACAGGATCGAGTTTAGCAAACCCACACGAAGGTGAGTGGTTATAGAGAATACAACGAGTCCACTGAGTTAAACAAGTTTTACACATTTAGTTCGGCCATAAAATCCAACATCAAGGTTTTACAAGATTCAAAAGAAACAACAGAGAAAAACACTAGCGGAAGACTTCGTCGGGGTCGGACATCCCTGGTGAGGCCAACTGGGATATCATTGGTTCCTCTCCTCGCCGTCCGAGGAAGGATCCCACTCGACCGTCCAGCCTGGCGGAAGCTGGGGCGGCCAAGCACCAACCAGAGAGGGGTCGGGCGCAGCGACTTCACCTGAAAAACAGGAGCCACAACAAGGCTGAGCTACTAAGCTCAACAAGACTTAACCGATAGGAGATAGCTATTCCTCCTTCTAGACATGCAGGGCTGTTTGGCTGAGGGGTTCATTTGCCAAAAGCACTAAGTAACCCTATTTTCAAGTTTTAGCTCCGGTTCCAGGTTCACTTACCAGTCTAGGTTGTGCCACTTATTCTAAGCATTCATAGAACCAAATAAGATATGTAGATATAACAACAAACATTGCCATCATCAGATTCCTCATTTACTCAGGGTGACATAGCGATCAAGCAATCTCAAGCTGTGAGAGGCAGACGAATCGATTCGAGTTCTTTAACCATGCATGGTGAACCTAGCCTCACGACATCCGCGCACCCGGAGGTCGCTTCCTGTGTCGGCCTTCCCCATCAATCCCCTAACCCGTGTCGGGCCCATTTCCTTTGGTGCAAGGTTCCACAGACCCGGCCTCTGCCATCCTGTGACCACGCTTGCCACCACGTGCGACAACCAGCAGGGGAAACTCCGTTCCAAGAACAATGGGGCGACCGCTCACGTTCTAGGTTCAATCCGGTACTAGGCTTCCTCATCCCATACTAAGTATGAGGCTAGTACTTTCAAACACTTGATCACGAACACCACCACTGTCGGGCCTTAGCAAGATTTTCATAGACAGACGGGGCTAACATCCGACCACCAAAGAGTTGCCAAACCCTACCCCGTCCATCATCCTTATAGTTATAACAGGAGAGTAAACATGCAACTCCTACAACTCGCGAGTGACAGGAAATCACTCGACTTTTACCGTCTCCTAGTTAAGCAATGCAACTACTCGGTCCAACAGCTAGTGCTCAGATCATTAGGATGACTAAGTCATGCATCTAGGGTTTCACACAACTCCTATACGTAAATGCACAAGCATGTACAGAAGGCATGCGCAAGTCTGGTAAAACACGTAGGATTTTCATGCAACCGGGGCTTGCCTTCAAGAAAGGAGGGAGAAAACTGCTCGACTTCTGGGGCGACTTCGGCTTCCGCGGGCAGAAACTCGGCTACAGCTTCTTCTTCTGGCGCCGGGTGTAACTCGTAGAAGCCGTCGGCGAGGTGCAGCTCTATACGAATGCAATGCAAGGGTTAGCTTAGACAGTTATTTCAACAGCAACACTGGCTCGCCTGAGCCCAGAAACTTGCGACAAACAGCAGGAGGTTATGGTGGTTCAAGAGAGCTGATGATGATCAAGAGGTAAGAGTAGGAAAGGAACTCATGATCTGATCCTTGAACTAGAGGATGTGATATACTGGGGGTCCTTAGACGCAAGTGCTAAAGGGTTCCCCAGTTTTACACATACACCCTCGGTTGAAGAAAAAGATCACAGCCAAGCCCTCGGGCGAGGCGGATATAAGGGTCGGTGGAACAGATAGGGTCGGGCGAGACGGAACCGGGGTCGGGCGGATAGGAGGGGTCGGGCGAGGCGGACTAGGGTCGGCAACTCACCTTCTTACTGAAAGTAAAGCTTGGGGTCGGGAAGAAGTAGACTTGGGCGGAGGGACCAAAGCTTCGAACAAGGGCTAAGACTGGGAAAAACTACGGCGGCGGCGGTGCTTCTTGCAGATCACAAGAGAGCTTTTACGCAGCACGAAGGACCAAGCTTTGGGGAAAACTAAGGGAGAAAGCTGAGAGGAGAGCTCCTCAAGAACTTGGTGAGCGGCTCTAGGAGCTTGAGCAGAGAGCGAGAGAAAACTGAAGGCAACAAGGGCGGAGGGAACTCCGGCGACCGGGGCATTCCTTTTGTAGCCGCTGGAGCGGAGAAAGGAAGCAGCACGGGAGAGAGAGAAGGGGAGCGGCGCGAAGGCCGGGGAGAGGCAATGGAGTGCTCTGCCGGGGCGGTGACTGAGCGAAGAGGGTGGTGGTGCAGAACTCCGGGGGTGATGCCAGCGATCATTGCGCTCTGCCGTCAGGGCGGCGTAGGAGCGGGTAGACCGGTGGTTGAGATTTGGCGGAAAGCGGGCGTCGCCAAGCGGAAGATTTGATAGAAGCGACCGGTTTAACGGTGCTAGAATCGAGGGCGCACAGGTGAGAAGACAGGCAGACGCGGGCGCGGGCGAGAGCGCGGAACAACAGATTGTCGGGCGGCTTCTGACAGAGCGGGGGAAAGGAGCTGTCGCGGCCACGGTCGGGGTTGGCGGTGGAGGAATCGTCGTGTAGCGGTGACCGGGCGGCGCGACTGTGGCTGAAGGGACGGAAAAGACGGGCGACATCGGGCTCTGGGGCCGGGATCTGGCGGCGTGATGATGGGCGCGGGAAGCGAGGTTCTGCAGAAAGGTTGCAGAGGGCTTCTGCTGCCATTGGGGAAGGGGGCGCGAGAACCCACTCGGTCGCTTGCCAGAGACAAAACTGAGCGGCGGGCGTCGGAGAAGACGAGCCACGCGGCAGGAAGACTCTGAGGCGGCCATGCAACTTGAGTGCGGCTGTCGCGGAGGATCTGGGAAAAGATCTCGCGGGTCCACCGGTGGATAGAACGGATGGTTGAGGAAGATTAGCAGGATCCGACGGTGGGCTGAACTCGCCGGGGTCGGGAGAGGAACGAAGCGGAGAGGGGTCGGATCTCAAGGGTCGGGACCGGGCGGGTAGCTGAGCACTCGGCGCGGGAAAAAGCAAGGTAGATGACTAGGATCCAGGGCTCTGATCAAGACTATGTGGGAAGGTTTAGGGGTCGGTCGTTACACTAACGTAGCAAAACAAGTTGAGACACCCATGGCAAGAGAAGCACCGCCACAACCACGAAGGTCGGCAAGGCTCCGCGAAATGCGGGAAATATTATTGTTGGACAATGATGAGTCTGTGACATATGCAGAAGCAATAATGGACCCAGACTCCGAAAAATGGTAGAGTGCCATGCAATCCAAAATAGAGTCCATGGGAGACAATCAAGTTTGGAACTTGGTTGACCCGCCTGATGGTGTTAAATTCATAGAGTGCAAGTGGATCTATAAGAAGAAAAAGGACATGGATGGAAATGTTCACATCTATAAAGCACGACTTGTCGCAAAAGGTTTTCGACAAGTTCAAGGAGTTGACTACGATGGGACCTTCTCGCCCATAGTGATGCTTAAGTCCATTTAGATTATTCTAGCTATAGCTGCATATTTCAATTATGAGATATGGCAGATGGATGTCAAGACAGCTTTCCTGAATGGAAACCTAACTGAGGACGTGTATATGATACAGCTCGAGGGTTTTGTCGATCCAAAAAATGCTGGAAAAGTATGCAAGCTTTAGAGATCCATTTATGGATTGAAGCAAGCATCTAGGAGTTGGAACATTCATTTTGATGAAGTGGTCAAAGGGTTTGGCTTCACCAAGAATGAAGAAGAGTCTTGTGTTTATAAGAAGGTTAGTTGGAGCTCTGTAGTATTTCTAATCTTATATGTGGATGACATATTGCTGATTGAAATAACATTCCTATGCTTGAGTCCGTAAAGACTTCACTGAAAAATAGTTTTTCGATGAAGGACTTAGGGGAAGGGGCATATATTTTGGGCATTAAGATCTATAGAGATAGATCGAGAAGGCTTATAGGATTAAGCTAAGATACTTACATTGACAAAGTGTTGAAGCAGTTCAGCATGGAAGAGGCGAAGAAAGGGTTCTTGCCTATGTCACATGGCATACATCTCAGCAAGACTCAGTGTCCTTCGACTACTGATGAGGGGGATCGCATGAGTAGAGTGCCATATGCCTCGGCTATTGGATCTATCATGTATGCAATGATAAGTACTCGCCCAGATGTTTCATATGAGCTAAGTATGACAAGCAGACACCAGTCTGATCTAGGTGAGAGTTACTGGACAAAGGTGAAAAATATTCTTAAGTACTTAAGAAGGACTAAAGATATGTTCCTCGTCTATGGAGGTGAGGAGGAGCTCGTTGTAACAGGTTACACCGATGCTAGTTTCCAAATCGACAGAGATGATTCAAAGTCACAATCAGGATTTGTGTTCACGCTAAATGGTGGTGCTGTTAGTTGGAAGAGTTCCAAGCAGGAGACGGTGGCTGATTCTACGACAGAAGCCGAGTACATCACGGCTTTGGAAGCCGCGAAGGAGGGTGTTTGAATAAGGAATTTCCTTATTGAGCTTGGTGTGTTCCTAAATGTCCAGCCCATTGAATATCTGCTGTGATAACAATGGGGCAATTGCGCAAGCAAACGAGCTAAGGAATCACCAGAAGAACAAACCTGTTATGTGGCAATTTTATCTCATTAGAGACTTCGTTAATCGGGGTGAGATCAAGATATGCAAAATACAGACGGATTTGAATATTTCTGATCCGTTGACAAAGCCTCTCCCGTAGTCTAAGCATGATACGCACATAAGAGCTATGGGTATTAGATATATTCTAGATTGACTCTAGTGCAAGTGGGAGACTGTTGGAGGTATGCCCTAGAGGCAATCATAGAGATGATGATATCTGATTGTATCCATGATTTGTATATTGTGTTCATTGAATATCCATTAAAGTACATGAATTGATCTACAATTATGGGAATTGTATGTGGAACTCTTTACTTGTATGGTTATTCTAAAAGTTGTTCCTAGTCAGAGTTCATGTGTGGACGCACATGAATATTAGACTAGTACATGTATTAGTTGATGACTTTGTTTCACAAGTCATAGACATGGAGATATCAAACTAATAATGTAGACATATGTAGAGACATGTGCTAGGACTGACCCAACGCGAGAAGTAGTTCTCTCTTTACACAACATGTACGCTTTGTCCTTAGACCTGAGATTGTCGCATGTACTCAAGATGTGGATCGACTTACTTAGGGGCTATCAAACGCTACACCTCAACAGGGTAGTTAAAAAGGTAGCTTTTGGGTTTGTCAGGAAGCATGCTGTGAGGCATGGTCAATCAAGATGGGATTTACACCTCTCTGATTGAGAGTGATATCTCTGGGCCCCTCGAGTGATCGGATCTGAAAATGCATGGCCATGCTACATACGGTTAAGAGTTAACCTACAAAGGGTTTCCATATCACAGGATCGAGAAAGAGTGGCCGGCTTGAAGCTAGACCAAATATCATAAGGCAAAGGGAATGGCATGTACATAATTTTGTGACGGTTCGTCTGATATGATCTTCGTGTGCGTATAGGTGTTGGCACGTCTCGCTAGATGCCGCTACCGACTATTGGGCCGAGTAGGAGTACTCGGGCCATGTCTATACGTATTCGAACCCATAGGGTCACACACTTAAGAGGCTGGAAGCCTAATTCGTATATGATTCGAGTTGGATCAGGTTTAGAAGTACTAATGGGCCTCGGACCCAGAGGCCCGTCAGGAACCTCTATAAATAGAGGGGTGGGGCGCCCTAGGGTTTCATCCTTTTGGCCGAAACACATCTGCTGCGCCTCCCACACCCTTGCCCTGTTGCAACTCACAGACCTAGCAGTCCAGCTTGCGATGCTTCCTCCCTGCACGTGTGGATACCTTGGAGGCATTGCTCCTGCAGCACTTGGACGAGCCGTCGACGAGCCACGACGAGCCGACGATGAGCCGCAGCATGAGGACGACCTTGCTGCACGTGGATGAGCTACTGAGGAACTGCTCGACATCGACGTGATCGACTACGTGATCGACTTCGCTGTCCCGACGCGATTCTAGATCTTCCGCACCAGTGCGTCGAGTGGTAATCCCGTGATCCATATACGACAGTTTTCCTGGTTTACACAGTAGAAAAATTTTGTTTTGCGCTAGCGTAGCCTACCTCGTATCCCAACATTTTTCGTCCACACTCTTGTGCTAACTTGTATACTATTTGCATGTTTTATCCTTGTATCATGCTGTGAATATACCATGGTAGGCTAGCCACATTTTCATGTTAGCATGTGTGATCTTCATGTATATCTTGTCATGCTAACTTTGTAATACATCTTGGTGGATGATCCACATGAACACCGTGCCATGCTTTAGCTTAGTCTTTGTATTGGGTATGGCATATTGTTCATTTGGTATCATTTTAGCTTAGTATCTTTGTATAATCCTTTGCACCTTGTTGACATGTTTGCTTGCCTAATCTTTTATTCATAAATGTAGAATCATGTTGCAATGCTTTAATTCCTCTCATTGGTATTATCATTGCATTGTGTGACATGAATTGAGCTTTATCTTTCTTTTGAGCTTGCTTTGTCTTTGGGTTGCATTTTCTCTTCTTTTTGATTGGAGTTAGAGCTTTTATTTTGCCCCTTCTTTTTCTAGCTTTTCTTTGCTAGGTGTCTTTGGTTGAGGGGGAGTTCGGCTTCATTCGAGGGGGAGTTTGGACCAAGGACTTGCTTTGGTTTTGATATCTGCTTTTGATCTTTTACTTGGTATCACCTTTGATCTTTCAATTCGATTTCATTTTCTTCAAGTGATATCAATTTTTGATCCTTCAATTGGTATCTTTTCTATGGTACTCAATTGGAATTCTTGGCGGTTCTTCTTTTGCCACAGAACTTTTCCTAGATTGGTTTGACCCCTCATGAGCTTTCTTGATTTGAGTCGAACCCTGTCTCTTTTAGCATCGCATTGCGCAAGCGCTTCCGGTAAATGAGCTGTTGGTTGGCATCCAGGGAAAGCCACGCGCGAGCTCCTTCTCATAGCTTTTCCCCGCACCCTCCCCCTTCCTGCGCCCGCAACTCTCTCCCCGGTCCCCGCCACCTGCACCTCCCTCCTTCCCGCACCCGTGCCTCCATCCCCGCTGCCGGATGCTCTCTCCCTCCCCACCGCCGGATGCTTCCTACCTCCCCGCTGCCGGAGCTCCCTTCCCACCGCCCGCGCCTCCCTCCTCGCCGCTGGATGCTCCCTACCTCCTTGCCGCTAGACCTTCCTACCGGCCACATGCATCTCCCTCCCTTCTCTCCACATTTTTGCTTCTCTCCCTTCTCCCTGCACCCGTGTCTCCTCTCGCCTGCTGCCAGATGCCTCCCTTCGCTTGCCACTGGATGCCTCCCTCTGTCTGTCCACTCCTCCACTAGCGCCACCCTACGCTCCTCCGCTGACGCCACCCTACGCTCCACCTGGTGCCGGCCTGAGCTCCGCATTGCGAGATCCATCTTCAGTTGAAGCCTATGATAGTTGGGGCCCACATGTTGGCTTCCATCAATAAGCTATAGAAAAGTTGTGCTGCCAAACACTTGGCTTTTAACTTATAGAGCTTCTTCATGAAGTAACTTATGTGAGCAGCTATTGAAAAGCTGACTTTTTCATTAGTTTAAGCTGTTCAAATAGGGCCCATATCAGGTTCTACAATAAAAGTAGCTTTTTCTCCGTTCAATCATCATAGCAGCTCTCCTCTTACTTCCACGGGCTGTAGAGGGTAGTTTTTCAACAAAATTACCCTCCTTCCATTGGATTTGGGCGCACCCCTTCAATCTCCCCCCCCCATCATTTTCCCTTCTTCTCCTCTCGGTAGGGTTCCAGTAGCACCCCTCTCCTATGGTGGTGCAGAACTGTGCCCTAGGTGTTTGTCGTATAATTCTAACTTGTATGACACTGCATAATTTTATTCATGACAATAATTTGCAAGATAGGGAGTTTGATGATGTGACTCGGATGTGGAGTATGTACTACAATAGACATGTTCCACTGCACAAATACAAGGAGATGTGTTGGGGAATTGGGTTGAGATCATGGGCCGAAGGGACCATCCCCTCCGAAAGGCTTCTAAAAGCATGGAAGTCTCCGAGGATCCCTCGGACTCGGGATCTAAAGGGTTACCATCAGGTGGGAGTCTCAGGCAGAACACGATGGAAACAGGATCACTGATGAGGCCGCAAGGATAACCAGAAGAGAAGGGGGGAAGAGCTTCCGATCGAGTCATTCGGGACTTCCTTGGAAGCCTTTTGCTCCTCCAGAGGTGTTAACCATCTGGGAGAGACTGGTGAAAGGTAGGCCCCAGGAAGAGCGGGTGCTGGCCTTATGCATCTCCTAAAGGGAGAAAGGGGAAGCGTCCATGTTAGCCCTAGGGACGGAGGCCAACGGCGCCCACCTCCCGTACAGAAGATCCCCATATGGGAGCACCACGTTGGCCCTAGGTATGAAGAACCTTCTTACTAGGAAAGGTTTTGACCTCATCACCCCCACCATCGCATCTCGAAGGACCCGATTTCCACTAGCTCTGTACCGGGGGGGGGGGGGGTAAAAGGGTCCTTTGCCCAAAAAGGCCCTGACCCTCAAGCCTATAAATAGAAGGTTTAGAGGCTCAATCAAGATACAACATTCTAGCCACTCAGTCCCCTAGAAGTTCTTTGGAAAAATGCCTTGTTCTAGAGCCACCCTCTACTGTTTGGGCATTTTGTAACCACCAACAGTTGGCACCATCTGTGGGGAAGAGGGTGACTGAGAAGCCACATGGTGCTGCAGCGGCGGAAGGGGAAGGGAGCTACCGACCTTCGAGTGGATCCCCTCCCCATGACAGCTAACGACCCCTCCGAGACTGCAGCTCTGGAGGGCAGGGCAGCTGCAGGGGCCGATTCGAAAAGGGTCAACCTAGGAGGCGATGGGGAGCTGGCGGGCATCAGCGACGACAGCCCGGAAGCTGAGGTAGACCCGATGACTGGGAAGGAGAAGATAGGAGATGCCTCTAGCCTTAATGCCACTAGCTCCCAAGAGGTGCGCCTAACCCTGGAGGCAGAAGTGGAGGCCGATGATTTGCAGGCCCAGCTAGAGCAGGCCCAGAGGGAGAGCGAGCAAAGGAAGGCAGCCAGTCGGGAAGCCATCGACAAGGAGGCTTGGGCCAGGGAGGAGGAGTACGTGCTCTAGAGAGCCGATGCCATGCGGTGGGCTAGGGAGCTCCGAAAGGAGTTGGAAGCCCTCCAGTCGGCCAAAGCTCATTGGGACGCCTCGGGAAAGGAAGGATCACCCTCTACGACCCAAGTCCCCCCTGTGCCCCGGCCTCCAGTCCATCAGCTGGCCACGAAGATTCAAAATGCTATAGATTGCCCTTTACGATGGGAAGACTGATCCCAAGGTCTTCGTTATGAGTTTCAAAGCTGCCATTCAGTCCGTTGGAGGGGATGAGGCCATCATGGTGAAGAGCTTTGTGATGGCTATGCCAGGAATTGCTTGTACCTAGTACACCACCCTTGAAGCAGCGAACATCTTCTCCTGGGAGCAGCTGCGGGAGGCAATGTTGGAGAACTTCCAGGGAAACTACGATAACCCGTCACTTCAGGACACCTCTTCACCATCAGGCAAGGAAGGACGGAGACGTTCTGTAGTTTTGCAAGGACTTCATCAATGTGAAATGCCAAGCTAGTGGCCTACGCAAAAGAACCATCATCGATGCTGCCAGGAGAGGCTGTGCCATGGCTCCCTTCGGTCACGTCTCTCCCGGTGTCCTCCTCAGACTGTGTCAGAACTCATGTGCAAGGTGGAGGAGTACACGCGTGCGGAAGATGATGAGCTCCACGAGGCACAATGGAAGATCCCCCCGGAATCTCAACCTAAGAGGCAATAGAAAAGGCATCATGACTCCCTTCCGGAGCATCCTCGGGAGAGGGACGACTAGCACAAGCGGCGAGACCATGCCCGTCGCCCATACCGGGAGGTCCAGACGGTGGCAACCTCTCGAGGGAGGGAGGAATCCCGAGGGGAACGGAACAGGGAGAAGACCTCCAACACCCGGAAACCCTCCTCCAGATCTCGAAACACTAAGACCCGAGCTGAGTCAAGCCAGACTCATTACAGGGATACATCAAAGTCATACTTTATCATCCACTAGCTCTGGGGAGGGCACACCACCCAAGAGTGCCCCTCCATCGACGTCTGCAAGGTAGAAGCGGCAGCCTCCGCCCGAAAGGCCTCTGTCATAGGGAGGGCCCTCATGCACACTGCCCCACCCCCACCCATGGGTTGGGTCAGCGCACATCCACCATCGATACCACACCCCACCTATCAGTGGCTGCCTACGGTGGTGTACGGAATGCCGCCGCTGCCTCCACCACCACCGGGGTAGCCTCAGGCCCCTGTGCTGGCCCTGAAGCAGGAGGCGCCTGCCCGGGATGTGCAGCACGTAGTGGGGACTCACTGCGTGGTCCTCTCCATCTCTAGGGGATCCATACAACCCCTATAGTCCAAGCGCCAATGATGCGAGTACGTACGGGAGGTCCAGCATGTGACCTCACGCCCGCAGGCCCCGAGTGGAGGAATGCAACACTCCCTTCTACCCCTATGCCGATGCCTTTGTCATCTTGGGCAATGTTGTCGGGGTAGAAGTCCAGTGCATTCACTTCAATCAAATGGGGCTCTCCCACACCCAGTTCAATCAGGCCAGGACCCCTTTGCGTGGTTTTGGAGGGCAAGCAATAGAAACCCTAGGCTAAATCTGGCTGCCAGTGTCCTTCAGCCCCTGCGAGTACACCTGCACGAAGGACATCATCTTCAATGTGGTGGATGTGCCCTACCAGTTGAAAGGATATTGATGTCGCCTAGAAGGGGGGTGAATATGCAAATTGGTAATTTAAACCAAATTCAACCAAATTGAACTCCTGCTGCCTAGGCAGGCTAGTCAGACCAGTCTGCTAGACCGGTCAGGTGCCGAGTAGCTCACTAATTGCTGCTCTACCCCCACTTCAACTTCTAACAATCACCAAACTCAGAGTGTCTTTTGTAGATGATCTTTAGTAGGATGAAACTGTCCCTGCACACAGTAAAGACACACCCAAGTAGATCGAAGCGGAAGCATAAGCAAATGCTAGAAATCAACAAGTGACACAAACCACAATGAAGACACGAGGAATTGTTTATCTGAAGTTCAGATTCAACCCAATGAATCCTACGTCTCCGTTGAGGAGCCTATTGGAATACAAGTCTTTTCCAACTCCCTTCCAACAAGCCGGGTCTCTTTCAACCACTTTCCTCGTCTCCACTAGTTGATCATTTCCCTTGCGGAGGCAAGATCGCAGCCCACACAAACTTGCCGCTGCTCACCACACCTTGGGAGCTAGCCAGCGACGCCTAGCCATCTAGGAGGCAAACCTCCAAGAGTAACAATTTCTTCAAAGCTTTGTCAATAAGAACCACAAGTGCTCAAGCTATGGATTGCTTTTCTCAGCTCACAATTGCTCTCACTTGACTTCTCTCTACCACCCAACTCACAAGATCTCACAAGAATCACACAACCTCACAAAGAGGGGTTGGGGAGAGCTTTTCTTGGCTTTGGCCTAGCTTAGGATGAACTAGGAACATTGTTTTTGCCTCAGGAACAGCAACCTTCAACAGTGGAGATTGTGGGGTATAAATACCCCAAGGCACAAAAACTAGCCGTTGACACACTGGACAGACCGGTCAGATCGGTATAGTTTGAAAACTAGCCGTTGGGTCACCAATCCGGAGATTCCGCAAGTTTCTTCAGAAAACTCTGGAACTTCCAAAATATTCCGAAAAATCTTCTAGGTAATTCGGATCTCTCAGTTAGCATCACCAGGACACCTGGGCTGGTCAAACCGGTCTCTCAGAACGGTCTGGCTGTGTGAGCCCTAAAGCTCTAAACACTCATCCTTGATTGACCCAAAGGATGAGCCAACCAATGTTAGCTTATATGGAACAATTAGCTCACTCAAGGGTTCCTCTCAAGGCAAAACTCTCATAGGTCAACTCTTTTGGTGTTGTCAAATAGCTAATGTTGCATTCATCTTGATAATACAGCATACCTATACTCAAGAATAAATATAAATACTATATCATCCACTTGAGCTCGTAAGTCTTCATTCTTGCCATACTTTGATTTTTAGTTACTTGATGGTTTTCAACATAACCTTCATCTTGAGCACATCCATCTTGATCTAGTGACTTAAGACTCTCTTTTGTCCATAATAAAGTATGCTTGAATTCTTAAGCTACCCATTTTACCAACTATAATAGATTAGATGCATTGCATTGCTTCCCTCGGTAAGGCCTAGAAATGATACCTCGAAACCCCTCGGATACTAGCCACTTCACCCTAGCAAAATGCCCATGGCCCAAGCCATCGCTTGTCCAAAGCTTTCTTAGTCCCTCGCCTCGAGTACCTCATTCGATTTCTTCACCCATTCTTGGCACTTTGAGTTTAGCTTTGCTTTGACATCAACAATGAAATCCCATTTGAAATCCTCTTCAAATACTTGTTCTAGATTGATAAAGAATCTTTCATGAATTGCAAGCTTCCACTAATAAGACCAATATGTAGATCATATGCTCATGTCTTTTAACATGTCATCATGAAGTCTTGCAATTATCCTTCTATGAATATTTCAATACTTTTCTTAATGACCCCCTTTCTCTTAGTAAGACAAGCTATCAAATTGCTTGAGAAATTATAGATTATTATGGAACACATCCCCAAGCTTCATTCTACTCTTGCTTGTTTTGTTCTTTTATTTGCATCATGGGATCACATACTTGCTTGCTATCTTCATTATGAACCATTTGATACTCATTCACTTCATAAGTCAATATTACAACATGATTATAAGAATAAAAACCTGCTCACAATCTTAGGCAAATAAGTTAGTCCTTTAATCGTTTTGTCATTCAATTCACCAAAACCCATTTAGGGGCCTAGATGCACTTTCACCAGTAAACACCATATTTAGGAGACACCTCCTCAAAACCTTCTATGCCATCCCTCATCATGGCTTTCTGTGCATGAAAATGCTGGGGCGGAAAGGAATCATCAAGGTGCTGGGCGATCAGAAGCTGGCAAGACTCATCAAAATCGGGCGCACCCTGGGGTAGCGGGAAGTCAATGAGTTAGCTCCCGCCCAACTGGAAGGGAGCGTGGGGCCCTCATCCACCTGCTATGTTCCGAAGGCCCAACTTGAGGGGGAAATCAAGACTGTGGTGCTCCGGCTAAAGCAGCCTGAGAGGATGGTGTAGCTGGCTGCCGACCTCCCGGATGAAATGGAAGCGGCCCTTCTCGACTTCCTCTGGGAAAATGAGGACATCTTTGCTTGGTCCCCCTCGGATCTCCAAGGGATTGACTGATATTTGATCCAGCACTACCTGAACGTTAACCCCAAATAGAAGCCCCACAAGCAAAAGGTGCGAAAGATATCGACGAAAAGGAAGGAGGTGGCCCGTGTGGAGGTGCGTAAGCTGCTCAATGCAAATGTGATTTAGGAAGTCATTCACACGAAATGGCTCACCAACCCGGTCCTAGTGAAGAACAACAACGACAAGTTGTGAATGTGTGTGGAGTTCACAGATCTCAACAAGGCCTACCCAAAGGATGATTTGCCGCTCTCCCGCTTTGATCAAATCATGGACTCCATTTCTGGGAGTGAGAGCCTCAGCTTCATGGATGCCTACTCCGGGTATCACCAAGTGTGGACGACGAGCTCCGAACCAATTTCATCACTCCATTCGGAACATACTGCTTCATGTGGATGCCCTTCGACCTCAGGAACGCTGGGGCGACATTCGCACGATTGGTCCAGCTGATTTTCGATGCCCAAGTCAGAAGAAACCTAGAGGCTTACGTTAATGACATTGTCGTCAAAAGTAGGAACGAGCATGACCACCTCTTAGACCTATGGGAAACTTTCACAAATCTGTGAAGAACCGGACTGTGTCTTAACCTCAAAAAATGCACGTTCGGGGTACGCTCTGGAAAGTTGTTGGGCTACCTTGTCTCCCAGCGAGGAATCAAAGCCAACCCCAACAAGATCTGTGCCA
This sequence comes from Setaria italica, assembly GCF_000263155.2. Lineage (NCBI taxonomy): Eukaryota > Viridiplantae > Streptophyta > Magnoliopsida > Poales > Poaceae > Setaria > Setaria italica. The sequence goes on from NC_028454.1 coordinate 22,104,259, forward strand.
TCCAGGAGATGGAACCCCTGAGCAACGTGCGTGAGGCACAACACCTGATGTGGTGACTTGCGGCACTAAGCCACTTCATCTCCAAATCGGCGAAATAGAGCCTGCCCTTCTTCAAGGTGCTGCGGAGTTTTGACCCGTTCCAGTGGATGAAGGCGCAACAACAGGCCTTCCACAAACTCAAGTAATACCTAGAGCTTTCTAAAGTGCTGACAAGCCCTACCCCTGATGTCCCACTCCTTCTCTACATCGTAGTAGTGGAGGAAGTGGTGAGCGTAGTCCTGGTGGAAGAGCGCTGCCGAGAAGGGAAGGAGGAGCAAGCCCCAGTGTACTATGTCTTCAAAGTACTAGCAGGGGCCAAGCTACGCTACACCAAGCTGGAGAAGATGGTGTATGCCATCGTCATGGCCTCCCACAAGCTGAAGAACTACTTTACCGCTCACCCGATCACCATCCCAACCTCCTACCCGCTGCGCGACATCTTCAAAACCCGGGAGGCCATTGGGCGCATTAGCAAGTGGGTAGCGTGTTGGAGGTATGCCCTAGAGGCAATCCTAGAGATGATGATATTCCATTGTATCCATGATTTATATTGTGTTCCTTGAATATCCATTTAAGGCTACTTGAATTGATTTGCAATTATGTGAATTGTGTGTGAAACTCTTTACTTGTATGGTTATTCTAAAAGTTGTCCCTAGTCCGAGTTCATGTGAGGACACACATGAATATTAGACTAGCACATGTATTAGTTGATGACTATGTTTCACAAGTCATGGACATGGAGATGTCAAACTAATAATGTAGGCATATGTAGAGACATATGCTAGGACTGACCCAATGCGAGAAGTAGTTCTCTCTTTACACAATGTGTACGCTTTGTCCTTACACCTAAGATTGTCGCATGTACTCAAGATGTGGATCGACTTACTTAGGAGCTATCAAACGCTACACCATAACTGGGTAGTTATAAAGGTAGCTTTCAGGTTTGTCAAGAAGCATGCTATGAGGCATGGTTAGTCAAGATGGAATTTGCCCCTCTCTACTTGAGAGAGATATCTCTGGGCTCCTTGAGTGATCGGATCCAGAAATGCATGGCCATGCTATGTGAGGTTAAGAGTTAACCTTGAGAGGGATTTCGAATCACAGGATCGAGAAAGAGAGATCGGCTTGGAGGTAGACCAAATATCATGATGCACAGGTAATAGCATGTACGTGATTTTGTGATGGTTCGTCTGATATGATCTTCGTGTGTGTATAGGAGTTGGTACGTCTTGCTAGAGGCCGTTGCCAACTATTGGTCAAGTAGGAGTACTCGTGCCATGTCTACACGTATACGAACCTATAGGGTCATACACTTAAGGGGCCGGAAGCCCAATGAGGATATGATCCGGATTGGACCAGGTTTAGGAGTACTGATGGGTCTCGGACCTAGAGGCCTGTTAGGAATCCCTATTTATTGAGGGGTGGGGGCAGCTTAGGGTTTGATCTCTTTTCACACGAGCAGTAGCCATGCCTCCCATGCCCTGGCCTTGTTGCACTCACAGACCTAGTAGTCCGGTGAAGCGTCCCCACATAAGTAGAGACTAAATGTGTTGCAAATATCAGTCCCAGGAGGCTGATAGCACATTTATTCAACAAATAATTCAGTTACCGTACAACTCCCGAGGGAGTGGGCGTGAAAGCCACGCAGCGATAAGAAGCAAATAAATAACAGCGGCTAACCAAGCAACTGCCAAAAGATAGCACTCGGGACTACACGGCAGCAGAAGCATCTTGGAAAGGCCAACACCATAGGCAGCATTGGGTGCGGACACAACCTCCTACTCAAACTCCTCGGCGATGAAGTCCGGGTCTTCCTCTGTAGCAACGAAGCAAGGGTGAGTACAAAAGTACTCAACAAGTCTAACCCCATCCACGGAGGGGGGTACAAACAAGTATATGCACAAGATATAACAAGGATAGGCCAAGGTTCATTTGCAATAAAGCTAGATTTTCAACACATGCACGAGTTTATTTTCAAAAGAGTTTCTTTAGTAACCTAAACATTGAGTGGGGTTGATCCTACACAAAGGATCCAAATTTTATTGCTATCGGACTCCCCGTCCGCCATAGCTCACGGCACATTTGCCGGACACTTCCAAAATCCAACACACACACCACACGAAACCATCCCTTCCCAAGTGCTAGTTATGTGACCAAGCCGTAACTTGTCCTATGCCATGGACACGGCTACCCGAATAGGTTTTAACTCTACAGAGGTTGTACACTTTTCCCACAAGTAGGGTACCGCAGCACGGTCACCTTAGTGCCGGTGCGGATCCTAACAAAGCCATTACCCACCTTAGCTAAGACTGACTAGTCCACACAGAAGCACCCAAGGGGTTAACGACTCATCCACGAGGCTGTAATCGGGACCTAAGTCACCAAGATCTTACTCCTTTTCCATGGGCTCCCATTGCTCACCAGCACGCCTGAAGACTATCAGTTTAGGTAGTGGGATTTATGTTAAGCCGTTGCCCATACAACGGTCGAGTGGTTGCACGATGGTTGAATTAGGCAAGATGACACATCAACTCGGTCCTTAACCATGACAAGATGGATATCTCCCGACTTTGCTCAACCACTAAGGTACGAGCACAACATCCTGGCATTTCACACAAGAAACACCCATCCATCTCATCTACACATTCCTTGCCTTTGAACCCGGAAACCCATTTTCCCATTTGAACACACTGACGCATTTATTCTCCAAATAAGTCATTGTAATCATGATTGAAGTTGAGTAACGAATTCCTAAGCATTCTAGCAGTAGTTATCATATAAACAGCGCAAGTCATATTTAGAGACAAACATAGGATATCAAGGATTATTCGTAACAATCAAGGGGTGGCTATCCAACCATGTCTTGCAATAAAACAATATGCATTTTATAAAATAGGCCGATAGGTTGTGTTTGAAAAACTAGGTATTGAATATGCATCAAAGGGTGAGATTGGACTTTCCGTCTTCAAAGCCTTCTGGGAGTTCCAGCTCATGCTGCTGGTCCTCGGGCTCGGGCTCGCGGTCAAACTCCTCCTCGTGCTCCTCCTCGGGTAATCCGCAATCTACGGCACACACTGATGGGCACACAAATAAATAAAAGAAAATCGGTTTTTACCCGTTGAGCTCCGAACAGGAAACGCGAACGGAAAATAGGTAGAACAAGTATTTTTGGGAAATTTGGATATGGATCGGCGGAAGTATACTGGAGGATGACGTGGTCGAATTTGGGATTAATTGGAGGAAGTTTGGCGCATGAAATGACGAGTTAAATATGGATTAGGGGCTTAAAAAGGAGGTTTAGGACTGATTTGCGAGGAACTAGGGACCTATTTGTAAATATTTCTAGAGGTGGAGGGGCTTATCCGTGAGGTTTCTTTTGAGAGAGGTGGGAGTACTATTTCATGAATAGTGGATTTCAGGGGGTTAGATCGGAATTTGGGGCTTTCTTCCTCCTTCTCCCAGGAAACAAAGAGAGGGAGAGTGGGGAGGAGAGAAGGGCCGGCGGCGGCCAGCCGGACGGGGCCTCACCGGCGGTGCCTACGGTTGGGGAAAGGTGGAGGGGACTGAGGGGGTCTCATTTTGCCTTGTACCTTGGAGAACCGGTGATGGGGAGGGGTGGCCGGCGGTGGGCAAGAGGCGGCGCACGGTTGGCGGCAGCGGCGGCTTGGTGTGAGGGAGGCGAGGGCCTTGGCGGCGCTAGTGGTGGAGGATGGGGTGAGGTGGGGCGTCGCCCCCTCCTCTTTTATAGGCCGGCGGGGGAACCGGGCCGGCGATGTGGAAGGCGGGGGGGCCAGGACCGGCGGGCGGCGGTGGGGGTCTGGCAGGTGGGGCGCGGCTGGGAGGTGGGGGCCGTGCAGGCCGAGCCGGTGGTGGGGGACGCCGGGGTGCGGGCGGTGGCGGTGGGGATGGGTGCCGGGGGGAGGGGGCGGCGGTGCGGCAGTCGCGCCGCCGCCGGTGCGAGGCGTGCAGCGCGGCTGTCGAGGTCGGGCGGTCTGGCGCGCCGCGCCTGGCCTGTGCGTAGGCGGGGTCGGGGGCTGGTGGCACTACAAGGATTTGACCCTTTTAGCACCACTTGTTTTCGCAACACCACACATTTGGTTGCAATATTTGGTTCTATGGCAACCAACGGCATAATTGGTAGCGATATATGGGCCTAATGGCCACAAAAATTGTGTGTTGCATTAGTTATAAGCTCTGCTGCAAGAGGGAGGCACTAATGCTACAGTGGAAAAGGTGGTTGCAAGTATAGGTTCATATTGCCATGACTAGTGTTGAGTTGTGATAATATTAATTTTGTGTTGTGATAGCTAGGCGTTGTTGCTACCATTGTAAAGTTGGTTGCAAGTAGCTGTGCATATGGCCATGGTGTAATTACATCGTCTCAATCTTGACCTGCGTTGCAAAAGCTATTTCTATATTGCATCCAAAAAAAGATTAGTTGCAAGTAGTTGTGAATATGGCCACGATGAAACTATGTTGCTTTAATCTTGTCCTGTGTTGCAAAAGATCTTATTATATTACATCGAAAAAGTCATTCGTTGCATCCGTTGACGTTCTATTGCCACTAGCATCATATGTGGCTACATTTGAGTATATTTGGTTGCCAGAATAATTTTTATTGCCACTAAAATTTATTCGTTTGTATTGTATATCATATACACTAGAGCCTGGAGCCCGCCCCTAGTGTGCTAATCTTTCGACCAATTACGTAAAATCTTCATTAAAAGGCTTGATATTCGTGCACTAGTGTCAAGAATGTGATATATTTTGGGGAAAAAATAAAATTGGTAGCTCTAATTAGGTCATTGCATACGTTTATGTTTAGATCTATACTAGGATTGTGCCGGTGCGTTGCTACGGACAAAACAAATTTCGTCTATAAGCATCAAACATTATCGTGTGAAATATTTACTTCTACAAACGCAAACATGCGAAATGCCCCCAATGTGAATAAAAATAACTTTGCAATGAGTAATAAAATAAGCAATAAGTAGTCGGAGCAGGGAGCAAAACAAATGTACATAGAGTAATAGAAGCTGATAGAGGAAAACCAAAATAAAGAAAAATCACTTGGAAGGTGACAGGGAGCAGAGAGCATTTGAGTCCATGAGTACAAAACATTCACAGAGATAAGAATTTTCAACACCAACACAAATATGTATGCCCATAACAATATTTGAGTTCAATATTTCACAGGTACTAAGCCTTCAATTAAAAAAATCACACCAATACTTATAGAATCACATTTATGTAAAAAACTCATCATCCTGTCCTTGGCCTAAAGAATTGACAGGTGCAACATGTCCATCGTCGATGTAGGTGTCATCATTATCATCATGTTCATCAACTAAGTCTTCATTATTTGGTTCTGGCACAGGTATAGCTTTTTCAATGACCCTAGCATCTCCAGTCACTCCTTGGAGGTCATTCCTTGCCCAATTTATCAACACTTCATGTTGGCTAGAAATATTCATAGCCTCCACACCGACGTCAAGTAAGTCAATATCAATATGTCCTTGTTGTTCAGTATCTTCTAGTTCTGGCATGGAAAACAAAGTCCTAGGCTTCATTCTAACAACACTGCTTCAGTTGGATTTATTTGCGCATTTGACATAAAAAACCTGCTCAACTTGAGTCCCCAGAACATAAGGATCATTTACATATCGATGACGAGCTGTATCAATATCTATAATCCCATATTGATCTTTACTGTAGCCTCTACTTTTGTTCTTAGTAGCGGCAGGAACGTCGTACCAATCACACTCAAATAATATGACTTCTTTTTAACTAGGGAAATCTAATGTGATTATCTTTTTAAGGACACCATACTAATCCATATTTCCCGTACTATCATCACCCTTCACTAAAACTCCAGAATTTTGTGTACTAAAGCTGACCTCTGTAGAAGCCATTCGGAAAAGGAAATCATGGATGAAGCATCTGCTGAAAACACGGGCCATATAATGGGGACCCTGAGAAAGGGCATATAGCTCATCACTAATCTTCCATTTTGCATAAACTACCTTCATCTGCACTCAATTCAAATAAATAAATAAGACAATTTCTATTTTTTTTACATGTATATGAAAACATTGCTCACCTTACGTTCAAACCATCCAACAAAATGCTCCCTATGACGCTTATCAACGCCATGTGCGCTAGTTCTTCTCATTAGCTCCTTATGCTCACTATATATTATTGGTTGGAACAAACAGATTACATTAGTGCAACATTAATCATGAGTAATATTCTACTCTTACTTATGTACTATGAAAAAATACAAAAACACAAAATAGGTGGTAGTAACAGCTTACTTAATCCATGGAATTGCCTCGTCACAGTTTGATAATATGTAGTGCCGCATCTGCAGCATGTCAAATCTAGAAATAGGCTCAATTTTGCAGCCTTTCTTACTATAGTCAATGTTCCCAAAGATGCTAGGCCCAGCCAGTGGTTCATTCACCACGCTGCTCTGATGACGCGCTGGGCGATTCAGCTTCATATCAATGTCTTCTAGGAAATGAGAGTAGAATGTCATGCACTCCTCTGAGATATATCCCTCTGCTATTGAACCTTCTTGTTGTGCCTTGTTTCTAACATATCCTTTAAGTGTACGCAGATACCTCTCGATCAGATACATCCACCGATAACACACTGATCCTCCAATTTTAGTCTCCTCAGCTAAATGAATAGGCAAGTGCATCATAATATCAAAAAATGCTGGTGGAAATATCATCTCAAACCGACATAAAGTCTCTGCAATTGAAGAACTTAGTTTTTCAATGTCACTTTGCACCAGCTCCTTTGAACATAGCGCATTGAAAAACTTGCTAAGCTCAATCAATGGTCTAGCAACATCTTCAGGCAATATGTGGCGTGCAACTAAGGGTAACAGTTTCTGCAAAATAACATGATAGTCATGTGATTTCAGTCCAGAAATCTTACAGCCATTAACATCCACGCATCTCTTTATATTAGACGCGTAACCATCAGGCATCCTCACTCCTTCTAAGAATGTACATAACATTATCTTCTCATCCTTGCCTAAGGAGTACAGTGATGGTGGCAAAGTATACTGACCATTCTCTAGTACTGGATGCTGATCTTGCCTTATCCCAAGATGTTGCATGCCAAGCCGCACCTTGTCACTATCCTTACACTTACCATCTATGTCAAGCAATGTCCCAATTATGCTCTCACAGATATTTTTCTCGATGTGCATAACATCTAAATTATGCCTTACAAGCAATTTTTTCCAGTAAGGCAGCTCAAAAAATATACTCTTCTTCCTCCAGTTGTGCCACCTACGCTCTTCTTCACACTGCTTCCTCTTCTTTGTGGCTATCCCAAATTTTGGTTGCTCAAAACTTTCATAATGCTGTATAACCTGTGCACCAGTCAATGTCACAGGTGCCTCCCTCATCTCTGTCTTGTTGTTGAAGCTGTTTTTGTTCCTACGCCACCTATGGTTCTGAGGTAGAAACCGGCGATGACCCAAGTAGCCGTGCTTTGACCCAAATTTCAACCATGAGTAGTCTGTATCTTTGTGGCAGTATGGACATGCAAACTTTCCTTTAGTACTCCAACCAGATAGCATGGCATAGGCAGGAAAATCATTTATGGTCCATAGTAGAAGCGCACGAAGAGTAAAATTCTTCTTCACCTTTGCATCCCATGTTTCAACACCTTTAACCCACAATTCCTTTAGCTCATCAATTAGGGGTTGCAAATAGACATCAATATTCATTCCAGGAGATTTTGGCCCTGGTATCAACATAGACATCATCCAATACGATTGTTTCAAACACAACCAAGGAGGCAAGTTGTAAGGGATTAGGATGATAGGCCATGAAGTGTATGCAACATTCAACATCCCAAATGGATTGAAGCCATCAGCTGCAAGACCGAGCCTTACATTGCGAGGGTCTGATGCAAAATTCTTATACTCGCCATCCACATGCTGCCATGCCAACGAGTTTGTAGGGTGACGCATTTTCCCATCATGCACCAGTTCATCCTTATGCCAACGCATCAGTGAAGATGTTGATGCTCTCGTATACAATCATAGTCAAGGCCAAGATCTCGAACAACCTTACGTACTTTTTCCAAGGAAGTTGGGATATAGTGGCCATCAGGAAGCACAAGCAAGAACAAGCGAAGTATGTGCTCCAAGCCACTGTTACTAATACCGTGCATGCACTTAATTTGAAATAGCATGACAATGAAAGAAACCTTTGTAACCCCCTTGCAACCTGGATACAATTCCTTATTTGCCTCTTCTAGTAACCGATAAAGTTTCTTTGCACTCTCATTTGGCTCTTCCTCATCATTTCCTATGACTTCTCCATGTATAACACCGCTGATCAGTGAAGAAACCAGTTCGTGGGAACCATCCACATGACCTCTTGTGCCTTCATCAGCATTGTCCCTCTCAGCTAAAGGCTCACCATTACCTTCTCCTCGGATGAAACTATCATCAAACCCTCTCTGTGCCACGTGAGTTCGAACCTCGTTTTCAGTTCGATAAGCCATGCAACGGCATCGAGTACATGGACATGGAGCAGTTTCTTCTTTAGATGTGCCTTCAAATATACTCTGAACATAGTTCTTGAATCCTATTTGCCATTCAGAAGTAAATCTGGACATACGCATCCACCTCCTGTCTTCATCTGACATTCTTCACACTATCAAAGAACAAGAACAACACAATCTTCCCAAAGAAGTACTCCCTGCAACGACCATGACAAACATTAATTAACAAGAATATCCACCCGAATGATATATGAGCAATAATAAAGCATCATAGCCCAAGCTAAGGAGCAATTAGTAAAACATTCCCAACAACCGTCCCATCCACAACTACCGTTCAACCAACTAAATCTTTGAGAAAAAAACTTACATGCGAACGGGGCCATGCAATGACATAACCAATAGCATCTATTAGTGTACGAATGTCATAAATAGGTCTAGGTATCATCTTATCAAACAAGGCTAATTACATAATGGAAAAACTTAATTAACACTTGGCAGGAATAGTTTCTGGAGGCCCTTAGCGGACCGTCCGCTGCACAAGTCGCGGACCATCCGCTCCCAGCGGACCGTCTGCCAAATTAACTGCGGACCGTCTGTTCTTCGAACACCGGTAGGAATAGTTTCTGGAGGCCTTAAGCGAACTGTCCGCTGTAGAAGTCGTGGACCGTCCGCTCCCAGTGGACCATCCACCAAATGAACGGCGGACCGTCCGTTGTTCAAACACCGGCAGGAATAGTTTCTGGAGGTCCTTAGCGGACCGTCCGCCAGATGAACTGTGGACCGTCCGTAGTTAAAACACCCGGCAGGACTCTTGGGTATGTACAGCATACCTAGACAGGGGCGGCGTCGAGGCAGCTTCAAGGGGCGGCGTCCCCAGCAACTTCCAGGGGCGGCATCGAGGCGGCTTCCAGGGGCGGCGTCACCGGCAGCTTCTAGGGGCGGCGTCGCTGGCAGCTTCCAAGGGCAGCTTCCACGGATGGCGTCGCCGGCAGCTTCCAGGGGCGGCGTCGCAGGCGGCTTCCATGGGCAGCATCGGTGGCTTGCAGGGGCGGTGGCGTAGGCGGGAGCTTGCAGGGGTGAAGCTAGCGTGGGCTACTAGGGGCGGCGCCGGCGGGGCCTCGCAAGGGCGGCGACGCCGGGGAATACCAGGGGTGGCGCCGGCGGGTGCAGAAGGGATCCGACGAGTGGGAACCGAGATGGAGGAGGCAAAGGAAAGAACCGAGATGGGAAGGATAAGGAGGAAGTGGGAGGTTATGATCTTCTTTTTTTTTCCGGCGGTAGGATGGGCGGTAAACGAGTAGCGGACGGCGCCAAGCTAATTTTTGGGGAAAATAAAAAAAATCAGGCGCCAAGCTAATGGACGGGTCCCACTTGTCGGCGTTGGGTTTTAGTTCAATTCATGATGATCTTCTTTTTTTAATTTTGATCCATCGTAAAAATGCTAAACATGTTTAGATGTCGCATTTGGTGTCCAAATTAGGTGATTTTTTTCCTAATCTCTCAGAAAACTTTTTTTCTTTCACGTGGTTTTATTTCCATGGTGTTACTCAACCACTTGTACTAACATTTTGGCATTTGCTTCACTATTTACTTACTCTACAATGAAATGCCCTTTTTTGAATGTGTCAAAGGTATCAGGGGCATATAAATAGTCAAGTTGAATTCTTGGTTGATCAAATCTATATATATGGCATATCATATAGGTGTATCATGTTCAATGTCACCTTCTTTGCCTTGAGGTAATATCATGTGGGAGCTAAAACAATGTTTCAGTGCAAATTGGTAAATGAGCACCTGAAGGACAGGATTTATCGCACAAACCATTGAGCTACTCGTTCTTTTTGCAGCGGCATGACATCTTTACTAATGTAAGATTTGGGTTCGTGACACCAGGATACTAAACCATAGCGGGATGAAACCATATAGGATTGTCATGCACAAAGCTAGTGATACACTTATCTTTGTATTTGTGATTGAAACCTATAGCATTCACTCATAGACATTGTGTTAGAACTTAAGAAAATATATATTGGAATTGTATAAGCAAAAAAATTAGGAATAAAAAACTGGCAAAAATTTAGGAATAAAATGAGAAAAAAGCAAAAAAAAATTGTGATGCATCACTGAATCGAACCGTAGTGTACAAGTACCAAAGCAGCAAACAAACCATTGAGCTATCACTTGATTTTGGTAACTAAGAAGAAATTTATTTATTTTAATGCTTCTCGGTTCCTCTAGCATCCGCATCTTTGCCTTCAGCATCTACATCCACCCCAAAACCCGCGCACCCTTTCCTTCTCTCCCATCGGTCGTCCGCTCCCTCCTTCTTGACGCTCCCATCCGCGCAGAAGCCGCCCGCGCCCTCCTCCACGACCATCCCCGCTCCCACCTCCTCCTCCTCCTCGTCGTCCTCCTCCTCCTACGTCTCGCGTGCCTTATCTGGACGGCGAAAAAATGGGAGAAAAGTTTCTGTCTTAAGTTGCGGACCGTCCGCGATATTTACTGCGGACCATCCGCTGTGCGTGGACTGTCCGGGATAGTTACTGCGGACCGTCCGCTGTGCGCGGACTATGCGGGATAGTTACCGCGGACCATCCGATAAAGGAAACAGAAACTTTCAGCTGATAGTTCAGTTTTTCCTCAACCCGCGGACCGTGTGCGCTATTCCCTGCGGACCGTCCACGACAGGGGTGCCACAGTGGACCCGCGCCTCGCGTGCCTTATCTGGACGGACCCTTTCTCCTCCAACTGTTCAAAACACTTTCTTTCATCCCCTTCTCCTCCACTTGTAGAGGAAGATCCTCTCCTAGGGTTAAGCTTTGGAGACTTTCCCGGACCATCCGAGGAAGGATTCCGGACCGTCCGTAGGATCCTCACCATGACTGGACGGTATTCCTTCGATCTCTTTTCATTTTCTTGGTTGTTCAATGATGGTTAGGGTTTCATGTGGATTTGTTTATTTGTCCATGGATAAGGGTTTGCATGTTGGGGATTCACCTCTGTCTTCTTCTGTGAACTCTCTCAATCATCAGTACCATTGGAAATCAAGAGATTTGGGGGAAGGATTTTCATGTTGTTCTAGATCTCGGGGTCAGCCCGATGAACGGCGGACCGTCCGCCGTTACCCGGCGGACCGTCCGCCGTTCGCAGGAGCCAAGGAACCACCAGAAGAACAAACACGTAATGCGGCGATTTCATCCCATTCGAGACTTCGTTAACCAGGGTGAGATCAAGATATGCAAAATACACACGGATCTGAACATTTCTGATCTGTTGACAAAACCACTCCCGCAGGCTAAACATGATGCACATGTAAGAGCTATGGGTATTAGGTACCTTCTAGATTGACTCTAGTACAAGTGGGAGACTGTTGGAGGTATGCCCTAGAGGCAATCATAGAGATGATGATATTCCATTTGTATCCATGATTTATATTGTATTCCTTGAATATCCATTAAAGGCTACTTAAATTGATTTGCAATTATGTGAATTGTATGTGAAACTCTTTACTTGTATGGTTATTCTAAAGTTGTCCCTAGTCGGAGTTCATGTGAGGACACACATGAATATTAGACTAGCACATGTATTAGTTGATGACTATAATTCACGAGTCATGGACATGGAGATGTTGAGCTAATAATGTGGGCACATGTGGAGACATGTGCTAGGACTGATCCAACACAAGAAGTAGTTCTCTCTTTACACAACATATACGCTTTATCCTTAGATCTAAGATTGTCACATGTACTCAAGATGTGGATCGACTTACTTAGGGGCTATCGAACGCTACGCCGTAATAGGGTAGTTATAAAGGTAGCTTTCGGGTTTGTCAAGAAGCATGCTATGAGACATGGTCAATTAAGATGGGATTTGCCCCTCTCTGATTGAGAGTGATATCTCTGGGACTCTCGAGTGATCGGATCCGAAAATGCATGGCCATGCTACGTACGGTTAAGAGTTAACCTACAAAGGGATTCCAAATCATAGGATCGAGAAAGAGCGGTCGGCTTGAAGCTAGACCAAATATCATGAGGCAAAGGGAATAGCATGTATTTAATATTGTGATGGTTCGTCTGATATGATCTTCGTGTGCGTATAGGAGTTGGCATGTCTTGCTAGAGGCCGCTACCGACTATTAGGCCGAGTAGGAGTACTCGGGCCATGTCTATACGTATCCGAACCTATAGGGTCAAACACTTAAGGGGCTGGAAGCTCAATTCCGATGTGATCCGAGTTGGATTAGGTTTAGAAGTATTAATGGGCCTCAGACCCAGAGGCCCGTTAGGAACCTCTATAAATAGAGGGGTGGAGGCGCCCTAGGGTTTACACCTTTTGGCGAAACACATCTACTGCACCTCCCACGCCCTCGCCTGTTGCAACTCGCGGACTTAGTAGTCGCTTCAAGAGGTGGTTTCCCCTGATTGCCCCTAGGGTG